>NC_086128.1:46141831-46443181 GCF_963921235.1 Mobula hypostoma
CATCATCACCAAGGCCTGACGTGGTCATTCTGTCAAAACCTTGAAGCAGGCTGTCATAGCAAGACCAGGTTGAGGAGGTGTTTGAGCATAAGGAAGTCAAAGACCAGTAGCTGATGGAGCAGTCCCAGAGACAGGGTTGGGGGGCACGATGTGAGCCTATAGAGGTGGGGTGTAGAGATTTTGCTGGTTGCTTACTGTGCAGAACCTACTCTCTTGGCATTACAGAAACTGCAAAGAAGAGAGCCGTCAGGATCATCGGATCCTGCTCAGCAAACCTTCAGATGGCTATGAATTATCAACAGCTGTGACCCATGGATCAAATCCTGCTGGGACACAAGCTGGGGCCTGATCAACCCTAGCCGGGTCGTCTGGGTGAAGGTGTCCAGTTTCCTCCCACAGTCCAAAGATGTATCAGTTAGTAGGTTAGTATAAATTGTCCCATGATCAGGCTAGGATTTTTGTAAATTGGGGGATTGTTGGGCGGCACAGTTTGAAGGACCGGAAGGAAGGCCCTATTCTGCGCTGTATCCTAATTTTTAAAAAGTCATTAATGCAGCCACTAAATATTTGAATCAATCTGCTGAAAACTAGTGAACTTGGCAATCACATCTAACTTTCATTTCAATTTACAGGTTATTTCCAAACACCATAAAGTCATTAACTCCTGAAAACACACTGTACAACATGCTTTATTTATAAGCAGGTACAGAAGGCATCACATCACATTTGGTACACCAAGAAATTAAGTAATGTTCCTCAAGTCTAAGTTGGCACAGCAATGTCAGCTGACTAATTGCGTACCCTGGTTCAATTCTAAAGGGCAAAACAGGTTCCCTTCTATTCACACCAAACAAGGCTCCATTTACAAAGATGTCAAGCTTTTGTTTAGAGCTAAGTTAGCTGCCAGTGATATAACTTTTAAAGAGTGTTAAGACACCACGTGACAACTGTGCGTACTACAATACCAAATACAGCTTCACTTGAAAGTTTATATCTTTTAAGAGTAAAATGGGCCAGTTTTATCGAAATCATGAACCATTCAATACCTTCACCAGCAAAGTATTGTCTGCAACAATAATTTTCCATTATAAAGTTTCACATATATAACATGCATTCCCTCATTTGGATTAAGGTTTGTTTTTATTACTTAAAGATTTTAATATACATATTCAATTAAGGAACTGTGGGAAGGATGGAGTGCTTATTAAATCTAACCATTTGTGTTTAACAAGTAAGGAGAATGGTCTATATTGAAAAATTGCATTTTTTTGAAACAATAGCCAATCTTTCCATTTTTCATTCCTTTCCATGGATGTTAGGATGACCACTCTGGTATTGCATCAGTTTACCAAGGGCTTTGAAAGAGTCGAATTATTCGTGTGTTTGATTTTTGAACACAAAGTTATTAAATTGTGCTTTTTACTGTAATATGGTACAATGCAAATTTTGGGGGTAATTGGGAAGCACACTTCCTACCTTGAAAACAATATTTTACTTTACAATTCAAATAACTGAAAACAATTTGACATGTAGCCTCCATACAAATTTGAGTGATATTTACAGTACATCAGTTGAAGGTGAGAGCCATGTTGATGTAGCTCCTCAGGTTGATGAAAGGAGTGAACATTGTGCTCTACCTCCCCTGTTGTTTTCCAACCATTCAGAAATGTACCAAATCATGAAATCCATCATTTTTTAAACAGCAATTCGAACTTTTAAAACAGACAGCAAATTAAGAACACTTATTTAAAATGCTAGTTAAAAACTTGAAGTGACACAGACACTCTCTCAAAATCCAAAAAGGGATTGCACCACTCTTATTTATTCACCTTTGACATAAAAATCTTTTACCTTCATGATTAAAGCTGAACATTTCAGCGAAAATTTTAAAAACACCGAAGTTTAAACTGATTGTTCTGATACATTTCAGATTGTACATCTAAAAAATTCAAGCCCATTTGTCTTTCCTAACATGTGTCAAGCTGCATTGTTGGAAGTGCTACCACAAACAACAAATAGGAAAAAAAGCACAATTCTATATTTGCTGGGGTAGTACGCTTTACTATGCCCTCTGCAGAATAAGCAGAGGTAAGGCTAAAAATTTGCTATTGGAACTTCTGCTTTGCATTCACTAGCTGTTAGGTGCCTTTTGCTGAGATAGAACTAATATCCAACTAAGTTCCTTTAGGTGGTGTCCACTTCAAACAGCTGGAGTCTATGGTTTTGTTTCCATTTGTTCGCTTTGCTTCTTTGGCCAGCCATTCATCTATTAGATCCTAAAGTGAAACAAAAAAATGTGAAAGCTGAAGCAATTATCATAGACGGTCATTGTATGGCAAGCAACAAGTCAAAAAATATTATTTATTATGAAAATTAAGTATACTGCACAGTTACCTGCATCCAAAATTCAGAGTTAACAAAGTAAAAAAAAAATTGGCAGGTAGGTGTATGCAGAACAGAATTCTCGCCTAGCAAGCTTAGAGCACGCTAAGTGACTAGATATTGCTCTTCTCCAAATTGAAAATGTGCTGCCTGGGACTCAATTCAGGTCTTTTGGTGCTCCTGGGGAAGAGAGCAAGGCAAGTGATAGGCCAAGGAATTGGAGACCAGTAGGGTTATAAGACTAAGACCAGTAGTTTTTTTTTGAGGGGGGGATTCTAGGCAACAGATTAAACTCACCAACATCCATGGCATAATCATGCTATCACCATGGCATAAATATCATTGGTGTCTGTTCCCAAATATGTTAAGTTAAAGTTCATTCAAAAGCACTTCAAAATAAAACTTTTGATCAAGAGTGACTGATGTTAAGAAAGGTATCAAGTGCACAAGGATAGCTCGTGTTAAGTGCCCAGGTGCTGAGAGTGATATTAATTTCTGGGAAATGTTCGTTATTACATTTTCCAATATTTCAACATTGTAAACAATGTGCAATACAATTAAAACCACAGACATCTATGCTTCATAGTATTTCATTGGGTATTTTAAAGGTTTGCTCAAAAAAAACTAGAAGAAATTCATTTTTCAGTATTACACAAAGAAAAATTAATATTATGCAGAATAAATCTGAAACCTATCATTTTGGCATCACTCTAGAAATTCAACAGCATTAGTGCAGAAAATCATATAATACATCATTCAGCCGACAAGGCTCTCTGTTAAGCACTGTAGCTAAACTCGGGTCACTTTGGTTGAGGAACCACAATTGTTGGGGATTCCTGATTTAGATTTTAATTATATAATACTAGATTGGAACTGTTGTAAAGCAATTCGTCCCCACACCATCACCCACTCCCATTTATTACACAGAACACTGCTGTCCCTGATGTCACCCCAAACCTAAAAAGACCAAGGCTTGAACCCATTCCCTTCCCCAGTTGTACCAGGCATATTATACCTCAGGCATCTTTCCCAAACCTCAGACATTGCTCACACTTGGAATAGTGGGCACGCGGCAAAAACTAATGAGCATGCCACGACAAGGCCAAATATTTCACCTGCTTGAAGATAGTTTTTTTTGTCTAAGTTTGTTTTGGGCTGGATTCTGAATCAGAATACTGAGTTCAACACCATTCTATTACCTGGTCACCCAAGTCCGTGCAGTACCATTCCTGAATTATCCTCTTTCAAACAAAACTTCAAATCATGGACCCCATTTAACAAATTAAGCAAATCTTAAACAAAAACACAATATTTGAGAAAACTGTAGGGCCATTCTTACCTCCTGGCCAACAAATATAATTAAACATATAAGTTTTAACAGAAAACCTTTATCTCACTGTTCTTTGCAAGAAATAGACTGCTATATTCGCTTACAATGAACAGTGTTTACTTTGGGGCATCTGCAAAAGGCACAAAATAAATGCAAATTCAATCTTTCTTGATAAGCATTTTAACATTAAATATTAATATAAAGTACTTCATTTGCTATCAGAGCTTACTCTAAGGAGAAGCAGAGAAGAGGTAGAAGAAGTTACCAAATCAAAAATTTGTTAATATCTGTCATTTATGTTCAATAAAAATTTAGTCTGCTGTTTATCAAAATATCAGTGATAAAAATGCCATATTTCAGCATTGCAAATGATAAGAAAAAACTAAGAGGGAATTCTAAGAACGTATTCTATTAACAGAACTTTAATTACCTGCCGTTTTAAAACCAAATGTTTTCCTTTCCAGTACTTCAGCATCTGTAATGCCTGAAGGGTGCTGACAATGTCCACAGGATTGACGGCTGTTTCTTGACTTATTTCTGGAAGAATATTGTTTAGTAATTTGAGTAAACTATTGCATTATGAAAGTGGTACTTTTACAATGTATGAACCTTTGACATCTTGTTGTATAGATTGTGTGCAAGTTCAATGTAACCTGCAGAAAGAAAATGCTACTCTTAATAGCATCTGCCAGCAGTTACACCTTCCAGATGTGTCTCTGTGCTCTGCAATGAAAGTAGATTTGCCAAGGTAAATTTCAATACTGAAATTGCCAAGGTAAATTAACTTGCATTGGATATGTATCTTAAATGCATGATCATTTACATTAGCAAATTTCTGTTCAGTTTTTTGAGAATGCAGTACTTCAGGGTATATTACACGAAGCTCTATTCACTGAGACAAAAGCAAAATATTACAGATGTTGAAATCTGAAACAAAACAGAAAATGCTAGAAATATTCACCTCATACATCAATGGAGAGAGAAAAAGAGTAAACATTTGAGGTTCTGCAGTGTTTTCTATCTTCAAAGATGCTGCCTGCCTTGCTTTGTGTTAAGTATTTTCTGTTTTATTTCTCTTCACTGAAAACTGTTTCACTAATCTGCAATGAAATGTCTACCTTTATCAAATACATTTTCTAAAAAAACCTTATTCATATTTTAAGATTTAGACAAACAAAATTTCTGAAGAACATAGGCAATTCAAGACATCCAAAAAAAAAGTGGACAAAGGCAATAAAATTGCAAATATACTGCCTGTTCATAAGTTTCTAAGTTTCCTTTATTGATAAAGTGCCAGTCAGTGAATCATATTTGATATCAATGTAAATCAGTTAGCTAATTTCAAGTAAGGAGCTACAATTATCTGCAGTGTTGCTGGCCTAAGTATGGATCCAGATGGGGGCAGTTATGTCACAAGGCACCAAGAAAATTATTTTGTTGTCCTCAACAGAAAAAAAAAGAAACAAGACCTAAAACAGCAAAACACAATATCCTTTTTAAAAACTGCACAATTAAGTCCACGGATAATATTCACCTTTGATAGAAATTTCTTTGCCCTGGAAGTTATGCAAATAACGTAGTAACACTTCCTTCCAATAGCTGCGGTAGCTGATGAGTCCCAGGTCCGACAGCGGGCGCTCAGGGGAACCAACCTTTTCTTCTACCTTAGACAACAAATAGCCTTTTTCAAGAAAGATAAATATAACTGAATTAAAAGGATGAACTCATTTTGTAAAACTTGTAGTACTTTTCAAATTCACGTGCATTGTACCACAAGTAATTCATCCCCACCTCATATTTAAAGAATCAATGTTCTTTAAATGACAATGACTGGCATTAAAAAGTCGTGCATCCTTAAAAGCAAGTTTATTTTTGTTATGTATGGGCATAAAACATATGGAACTTTTGACAATCTAAGGAATTAAAGTGTCAGCCTCCACCACATTATGAAACATGAAAATCTGACTTCATTTCTGATTTCACTGAAAAAAAAAATCAACCTTGAAATAAAAAAAGAGAATGGTTCAGATCTTCATCCAGGAAAATCAAAGGTAAATCTCCAATCTCGCAATAGTTGGAAAAGGGAATTCAGGATCAAAATACCTGGCTCATATACTGCAACCAATCTATAATAACTTGCACAACATATTCTAAAGTCACAACAAAAAAAAGCATTTCCCCACCTTAAGAGTCAACATTTGTTCGACATAATGGTTGAGTCAACCAATACAGCACGAAATACATCAAATCACTGAACTTCTGAAGAATTTACAGTAAGCACTTAATTCAATACTACTGGCAGTTATTGACATATTGGTACAAAGGAAAATAGTAGAAATGAACTGAGCCTGCAACTAAACAATTTATTCCCTACTCCAGAGGTGAGTGTGCTCATTGCAGTCACAAAGCTAGATAAAATATAAATTTATATTATGCTTTTGCATCAAACCAGGCATCTATAATTGGAGTATGAATCAGAACATTTAAGTAATAGTCCAAATAGTTACTGTTATTATATTTCAATACATACTGAAGTCAATAAGCATTTTTCCAAATCCTTGTCTCATATACTGTGGCATTGTCAAAATGCATGACACATTATAGTTGAGGAACGAGTTCTTCTCCTGAAATGAAAATCAAACACACCAGATACTGGTTACTTGTATATTTTCATAGCAGTATTCTTCCAACTTCAATCTGTTAATGAGAACATGTGTGAAAACAACCAATTTAATGATTCAACACTACAGCAAAATTGTTTCCTTTTATCAATAGCTCATTCAAATACACGGCATTGATGAATCTTTGACAGGATACTAAAACCGACTAAAGCTCTTGCCTTTTTTTTGAAAGTGTATTTCACACGAGGTAAAAAAAACTATCTCTACCAAGTTTCTGGTTATTGAATTCACCACAGGAATAACTGAAGTCCCAGATGCCTGTAGTGTTGCAGATCAAGACTTCCTTGAAAAACACTAGCATGAATTGAAGAAATAACCGCAGCTTTCTGGTAAAATAGCATGGTTGGAAGGCAGCCCTAAAACATGGTAAGCTTTATGAAATGAAAATCCTGAAACAAAAGCAGAAATTGGAGATATCAGGAGGTCAGGCAGAATTGCTTGCCAGAGTAAGAGTTTCAAGTCAATAACCCTTAATGTGATTAAACCTTGACAGGGTAGATGCAGGATTCATTTCTCCTGGCTGGGACCTCAATAACGATAGTTATTTTCTTAAAAATGGCATCAGCCATTCTGTACAAACATGAAAAGAAATGTCTTCACTCAGTGTGGTGAACCTTTGGAATTCACTAACCAATATAGCAATGGAGGCTCAGTTGCTTACTATATTCAAGACAGTTTGGTATTGAGATACTGGGAGAATCTATGGATATAGGATCAACACAGTAAAGTAATGCTGAGGCAAAAGAGCAGCCACGATGGTATAAAATGAAAGAACAGCACAAGGGGTTGAATGGCCTATTCCTGGTACTATTTGCTATGTCTTTACTGCATCAATTATCCTAAGAAGGCAAATCCAAATCCCACTGAAGATACTAAATAAGTACTTTTTCATGTAAATAGTGCCATTAATAATGACAAGGCTACTGGATTGTAAATAATAATTTCTCCCTTATCCAGTTAGCCAATATATGACTACAGCTCCATAACATAGATGACTTTTAGCTGCCTCTTAAATCATGTCCAGCAAGACACTCAGTTACACAAAAAGAAAGAAAACTGCAGTGATTCAAGGCAGTCCAGCATATTTACAAAAGCACAGCAAGAGTTAGGCAATAATTCCATTCTTCCCATTTTTGAGAAAGAATTTTTAAAGTTGTCAGATCTCCAACACTCATTCATTCAGGTGCCTTGCCATTCGGCGTGGGCAATCATGTCTCTCCATCCATCACAGTCCCTGACCCTCCGAATTGTAGTTGTTGCCTCCCCTGTTTCTAGCCATGATGTTATTCCATCTATCATTCTCATTCTCTGTCTGTCTCTGCTTCTTTTTCCTTCCAGCTTTCCAGTTGTAACTAAATGTTCTAATGTCTCTCTTCGCATGATGTGTCCAAAGAATTTTGATTGCCGTTTTCTGATTTTTTTAAGTAATGTATGTTTTGTTTTCGTTCTCTGTAGAACTTCGTTGGTTATTCTATACTTATATGATGCATAGCATTCTTCTGAGGAACCACATCCCTGCTGCATTGACTCTTTTTTCCATTACATTGATTCTTCAACAGTCCAGATGTATTCAAAGTAATGCAATAAACTTATGAAGGATACTCAAACAAAAATACATTTGTTACAATGACAGAACTAAGATAATTGATGGATGAACTATGATAAGCAGGACTTCCTGCTCTTTATTCCTTTCTTCAGATATTTCAAAGCTGAAATAAACCACTATTTTTGCTGTTAGTGATGACAGAGTAGAAATAATGCACTGGATTCTTTTAGAATGCAAAGTCTATATTCGCTTTAGGCATTCATGCTATTATTTCCCAAATGGCTTGAATAAAATGTGCAGAATTCATTCATGTGAAATGTTTACTCCATTTGTACAAGGTCTCCTGGGTTAGATGTGCTCTGTATGAATTCCCTGATTATGAATCTGAGATACTGTGAATCCATTGACAACAAAAAAAAACATCTCTGAATGAGCTTGGATAAATTTATTCAACATAAATTAAATTCTCTTAAAGACCCTTGAGCTCAACTGCCCTGAGGGGGTTTGACAGTTGCTTCAATTGCTTATGAATTCTATGCTAATATTACAAACACTAAAAACTATTTGAATATATCAAAATGATGATTTAGATGTTCCCTTGGTAAAGAAACCTATTATGCTTGGATATCTTATCTTTCAAATTGCAGATTTTTATTAAAAGCTGGGTAAGATGCAGTAAAAAAACAAAATGAGTTATGAGGCAGTATAATTTCCTCACACAAATCACCACACAGTACATTTTTTAGATAATTATATAATCTAGGTACCAGATGCTTTAATATTGATATAATATTAATCTACCTAGTGTGTTCTTCAGCCCAAGATCCATCAATATTCATATATAACCATAAACACTGCATCAATAACCAAACTTAAGTGAAAGGCTGGCATTAAAATAATGTACAGAAACAACACATCTTACAAACATTTCCTGGAAGGAAGCATTACATGGCTGGCTGATTAGATTTTTTCCATCTTTTAAATATTTAGTTGCTTAAATTACTGAGAATGAGCTCACAGCAGGGAAAGTGGGTTCAGAAGCAACATTAGGGCCAATAGTCTCAGTGACAGAATTAAAAGATGGGAAAGAATCAGAAATGCATTATGAGTCAGAAAGAGAAATAAATGGAGCAGGTGAATGAGATTGTGATTTTAAAAGGATAAAAAGAAATTATGCACACTAAAAAAGAGAAATTTTGAAAATCTCCAAGACTAAACATGAAACATACTGGAATGAAAAAGAACAAGTTTCAATTGTTCCCCTGTGCAAGAAAGATCAAGTGGCATTGCTGATATACTGTAGAAGTCTTAATTTACATAAGTAGCATTACAACTTATTACAGAAATAAATCTAAGATAGTGAGCAGTAAAGATGTCAGGAAAGACAGACAGGTGATGGGGCAAATTTGTAGCCATTGGGATGAGTTGCAGTGCAATAAAGTTGTAGTGAAATCAAAGCGAAAAGTACCAAATACTGGTATTAAGGTGTTATACTTTAATGCACGCAGCATAAGGAATAAGGTGGATGATCTTGCTGTACAGCTACAGATTGGCAGGTATGATATTGTGGCCATCACCGAGACGTGGCTAAAGGATGCATGTCTCTGGGAGCTGAACGTCCAAGGATACACGGTGTATCGGAAGGATAGGAAGGTAGGCAGAGGGGGAGGCGTGGCTTTACTGGTAAGAAATGATATTAAATCATTAGAAAGAGGTGATATAGGATCAGAAGGTGCAGAATCTTTATGGGTTGAGCTAAGAAATCGCAGGGGTAAAAGGACCCTGATGGCAGTTATTTATAGGCCTCCAAACAGCTGCAGGGATGTGGACTACAAATTACAACTGGAAATAGAAAAGGCTTGTCAGAAGGGCAGTGTTATGATAATTGTGCGGGATTTTAACATGCGAGTAGATTGGGAAAATCAGGTCGGCACTGGATCTCAAGAGAGAGAATTTGTAGAATGTCTGCGAGATGGCTTTTTAGAACAGCTTGGTGTTGAGCCCACTAGGGGATCGGCCGTACTGGATTGGGTATTGTGTAATGAACCAGAGGTGATTAGAGAGATTGAGGTGAAGGAACCCTTAGGAGGCAGTGATCATAACATGACTGAGTTCACTGTGAAATTTGAAAAAGAGAAGCCAAAATCTGATGTGTTGGTATTTCAGTGGAGTAAAGGAAATTACAGTGGCATGAGAGAGGAACTGGCCAAAGTTAACTGGAAAGGGACACTGGCAGGAAAGACAGCAGAGCAGCAGTGGCTGGAGTTTATGCGAGAAGTGAGGAAGGTGCAAGACAGGTATATTCCAAAAAAGAAGAAATTTTCGAATGGAAAAAGGATGCAACCGTGGCTGACAAGAGAAGTCAAAGCCAAAGTTAAAGCAAAGGGGAGGGCATACAAGGAAGGAAAAATTAGTGGGAAGACGGAGGATTGGGAAGTTTTTAAAAGCTTACAAAAGGAAACTAATAAGGTCATTAAGAGGGAAAAGATTAACTATGAAAGGAAGCTAGCAAATAATATCAAAGAAGATACTAAAAGCTTTTTCAAGTATATAAAGAGTAAAAGACAGGTGAGAGTAGATATAGGACCGATAGAAAATGATGCTGGAGAAATTGTAATGGGAGATAAGGAGATGGCGGAGGAACTGAATGAGTATTTTGCATCAGTCTTCACTGAGGAAGACATCAGCAGTATACCAGACACTCAAGGGTGGCAGGGAAGAGAAATGTGCGCAGTCACAATTACAACAGAGAAAGTACTCAGGAAGCTGAATAGTCTAAAGGTAGATAAATCTCCCAGACCAGATGGAATGCACTCTCGTGTTCTGAAGGAAGTAGCTGTGGAGATTGCAGAGGCATTAGTGATGATCTTTCAAAAGTTGATAGATTCTGGCATGGTTCCGGAGGATTGCAAGATTGTAAGTGTCACTCCGCTATTTAAGAAGGGGGCAAGGAAGCGAAAAGGAAATTATAGACCTGTTAGCTTGACATCTGTGGTTGGGAAGTTGTTGGAGTCGATTGTCAAGGATGAGGTTACAGAATACCTGGAGGCATATGACAAGATAGGCAGAACTCAACATGGATTCCTTAAAGGAAAATCCTGCCTGACAAACCTATTACAATTTTTTGAAGAAATTAACAGTAGGCTAGACAAGGGAGATGCAGTGGATGTTGTATATTTAGATTTTCAGAAGGCCTTTGACAAGGTGCCACACATGAGGCTACTTAACAAGATAAGAGCCCATGGAATTACAGGGAAGTTACCTATGTGGATAGAGCATTGGCTGATTGGCAGGAAACAGAGAGTGTGAGTAAAAGGATCCTATTTTGGTTGGCTGCCGGTTACCAGTGGTGTTCCACAGGGGTCGGTTTTGGGGCCGCTTCTTTTTACATTGTACATCAACGATTTGGATTATGGAACAGATGGCTTTGTGGCTACGTTTGCTGACGATACGAAGATAGGTGGAGGGGCCATAGTGCTGAGGAAACGGAGAGTCTGCAAAGAGACTTGGATAGATTGGAAGAATGGGGAAAGAAGAGGCAAATGAAATACAATGTTGGAAAGTGTATGGTTATGCACTTTGGCAGAAGAAATAAACGGGCAGATTATTATTTAAATGGGGAAAGAATTCAAAGTTCTGAGATGCAATGGGACTTGGGAGTCCTCGTACAGGATACCCTTAAGGTTAACCTCCAGGTTGAGTCAGTAGTGAAGAAGGTGAATGCAATGTTGGCATTCATTTCTAGAGGAATAGAGTATAGGAGCAGGGATGTGATGTTGAGGCACTATAAGGCGCTGGTGAGACCTCACTTGGAGTACTGTGGGCAGTTTTGGTCTCCTTATTTAAGGAAGGATATGATGTTGGAGAGGGTACAGAGAAGATTCACTAGAATGATTCCGGGAATGAAAGGGTTAACATATGAGGAACGTTTGTCCGCTCTTGGACTGTATTCCTTGGAGTTTAGAAGAATGAGGGCAGACTTCATAGAAACATTTCGAATGTTGAAAGGCACGGACAGAGTGGATGTGGCAAAGTTGTTTCCCATGATGGGGGAGTCTAGTACGAGAGGGCATGACTTAAGGATTGAAGGGCGCCCATTCAGAACAGAAATGCAAAGAAATTGTTTTAGTCAGAGGGTGGTGAATCTATGGAATTTGTTGCCACGGGCAGCAATGGAGGCCAAGTCATTGGGTGTATTTAAGGCAGAGATTGATAGGTATCTGAGTAGCCAGGGCATCAAAGGTTATGGTGAGAAGGCGGGGGAGTGGGACTAAATGGGAGAATGGATCAGCTCATGATAAAATGGCGGAGCAGACTCGATGGGCCAAATGGCCAACTTCTGCTCCTTGTCTTATGGTCTTATTACAGGACATTTCATGTGTTTTATTTCTTTAAACATAGGGAGATTGACCTGAAGGTGTCACTTTCATGAGGCCAGCAACTAAGGAATGCATATCGTCAAGCAATTTGGAACAATTTATGATTTATGGGGTGCTTCTGTTTTGTCTCAAAGACTTGAATGATTTTATGCATTAATAATGATATGGAGATTCAAACTCATCATTGATCACTACCAAATTTCCAGCAGATTATTTATCCAATATTTCATTAGCAATATGCCCAATTCTTCAATATTTTCTGCAAATTCATTCAAATTGACAAAATAAAGACACAAAAACTATTAACATCCTCTACCTTGGAGAAATATCCAACAAGATGACATCCTGTATTATCAGCTTCTGTCATCACATAAAACAAGAAAGGTTCTACATCATAATATAATGTCTTGTGGTCCAAAAATAGCTTCGCCAGAAGGCACAGGTTCTGGCAGTAGATCTAGAACCAATAGAAGAAATAAATCATTAAAACATTTCATTTAAAATTCAAAAAGGCCTACGAGAGACCAAAACTTTCTTCAGCAAGACAGCAATAAATAAGTTTACATAGCTTAAGTCATTGTAGAGGAATTAAAAGCAGATCTCTTTAAAAAGTTGAAGTCTTTAGAAGTTAAAAGAAATTAAGACAAATGCAGGGATCCTACTATTATCATATCATTCAAAACTTGCAATCTTTCATACAGGACATTGCCTTTGCCCAAAGAGCAGTTGTGAAGAGAGAACACATTAATCTTCTGAAATTTTTGTTAGATGGAAACAAAAGTTTAAAGTTCCAACAAGAAAAATACTTAGACACTCTAATCAGTTCCTAATCAAAGTAAACTTCCATTCCTGTTCATTCAAGGAAAGATGTTCAACTGTAAAAATATCATAGACTTGAAACTACATTTCCCCCAATAAAGAGCAAAAAGGTGAGTTTACGGGCCAAAAGGGAAAAAAAGTGATTTTCTTTCAATGCATGTTGTAAAAGGGAATACAGATCAGGTGATAATTCATTTCTGATCTGACAACTGAAGACTGCGAGCTGTGTTGTTATCCCTGGAGTCTTTTTTTGCCCCGGTGCAGAAAAGCCAAAAGAAGATGCATCAACAATGCTGCTGGGTTGGTCTTTTCTTTCATTGGATGCTGAGACATAGTAAAACTAGAAGGTGCATAGGTTATATAGCAAAAACATGATTTGTCGATAATTAGCTGAATGAAATTCCCTTATTTGCCATCGTTTGATAAAGTATCACATAATAGGCTCATAAGCAAGGTTGAAGCCCCTAGCACAAAAGGAGTAGTAGTAGCAGTATGGGTAAGAAATTGGCTTAGCTACAGAACAACATGGTAAATAGTGTTTTTATGGATTGAAGATAAATAGTGGTGTTCTGCAAGAAGCTCTGGAAAGAAATACTGGTGTACATCAATCTCCAGGATTTGAGCACAATTTCAACATTTGCAGTCAGCACAAAACATGTATACATAATCACCGGGATTGCTCCAAGTAGTATACATCAGTTACTAATAGTTTTCAAAATTAATACTGGATTGTTGTAAAATAATTTGAAATATTATTTGGTAGAATAAGTTTTCAATAGATTCAACTATGAAGTAAAATGAACACAATCATTCACTTGCTGAAACTTTCATTTTATTTAAAAATAAAAAGTACCTTATTTTTCTTTCCATCCACTTCAAACACTGATATATTTCCTTTTCTATAGATTTCATCCCCTGGAGGATGTTTCCATACACACTTTGCCTGGAAGTAATATAAAAAAGAGCAATTAAGGCTAGACACAGAATAATACATTTTTCCAGAGAGAAATGAATTAATTTTATATTTTTAAATACTTTCTGCCTAACACAAAACCCAATGTGAAATTCTATGTTTAGAGCCCAGGATTCAAACCTACTTTCATCTTTAGTATGGAAGAAAATGTAATTTTCAGAGTACATAACTTTCCCAAAATGAATGAAGTAAATACTTGCAGAATAGAATACAATTCACCAGAAGTGTTCATAACTACTCAAAATTTGGCTACATAAAGCTACAAGTATTTGTGGAAAGACTGCACAATTCTACAGACAGATGCATAAAAAAACCCAGTAATATCACCCAGAAAAAGGCTGGGTGATTTAACTTAACTTGAAATATGATGCCCCATGACAGGCTAATTTAAATTCAAGAACCAAGTTCTTTTTGTTCAAGGTAAAATATTAGGACAGGTAAAGGTCAAGATGCTTTAAAACATCTAAAATAAAACTCAATGACAGACCACACCACGGAAGCAAGTGCAAGGGCAACCAAGAGCCAAGTTATACAGCACAGAACAGGCTCCTCAAATAACTATCAAGCACTCAAATTACATTAATCCTATTTAATTTTCCCTACACTCCATCAACGTCCTCCAATTTCGATCATTCACCTACACAATGGAGGCAATTTACAGTGAACAACTATTCCACCAATCTGCACATTATTAATATGTGGGAAGAAACTGGAGTAGTCAGAAATCCATGCAATTACAGGGATAGTGTACAAACCCCACACAAATGCAGCATAGAGATCAGAATTGAGTCTGGGTAACTAGAATTGTGAGGCAACAGCTATACTAGTTGTATCACTTTTGCAGCTAAGCAAGAACAGAAGAGGAGTAGGCCTCAGGCTCTTCAAGCCTGCTCACCATTTAATACTATAATGGCAAGTCTATGCTGACGTCAACTACACTTCTGTGCCATTTCTCCATAACCCTCTGTTCGTCTCTCTGAAAAGCTTATTCAACTCTACTTTAAATACTGCTAATGATTCAGCTTCCAACATTCATTCTAACACAACCCATTTTCAAGTTAATTTAAAATTTAAGAAAAAGTATTTAAGATCATTTTCAATTAATTTCTACTAGCAGTTGATTGTGAAATATATTCTACAGAAGAATAAACTCTTCTTGGGCTTCGAGTTTATTCGTCATATATGCCAGGGAAGCACTTGATCCATTTTCATATTCTGCAGAACATAAAATGAAATAAATTCCTAAGGTTCAACTTCGTACATTACAACTCTACTTTCTTTACTGATGCTTAATTCAACACTTAAACTTTTCATGACAGATGAACAGATGCAAAACTTGACTGTTTCTCTTTCCATAGATGCTGACTGACTTACAGAGTGTTTTCAGCATTTTCAGTTATTGTTTCACATTTCCAATTTGCTATTTTCTTTCAATTTTCATTTACTGTTGAATTACTGCTACTTCTCTTCCAGGAAAGACAACCTTTGAGAAGTTTTGCTCTGCTCTGCTGGGATTTCCATCTGTCCAGTTCATTTTGTGTTCTTAAGGTTCACAGACTAAAAAGACGACAATCTCTTTTCACAGATGCTGCCCGATCTGCTGAGTTCTTCCAGCATTTTGTTTTTATTTTATATTAAATACTTCACGTCTTTTCTATGCCAGCTGTAAACAGCAAGTTCCATATTTATAAGATATCAAAATTACAGCAGGTTAAGACACAACAGTTAACTTTTTTTGACTAATAAAAACAGGGTAGCAGTGGCGTAGCTGAAGCTTTTTGTGTAGTAACTCAAGCATGACCCAGGTTCAATCTTGACTACTTGTGCTACATGTGTACAGTTTGCATATATTCTTTGCATGGGTATGTCTAAGTGCTCTAATTTCCTCCCAGATCTCAGAGCCTTGAAGTTTAATTAGTTAACTGTCATTGTACATTGCCCACAGTGTGTATGCAACATTGTGACAATAGACTACAAGGAAAATTAGAAGAGAAGTGGGATTACTTTGTTAGCTGATATGTACCTAGAAACATAGAAAACCTGCAGCACAATACAGGCCCTTCAGCCCATAATGCTTTAGAAAGGGTTACCCATAGCCCTTTATTTTTCTAAGCTCCATGTACCTATCCAGGAGTCTCTCAAAAGACCCTATTGTATCTGCCTCCAACACCGTTGCCAGCAGCCCACTCCACACACTCACCACTCTCTGTGTAAAAAATTTACTCCTGATATCTCCTCTGTACCTGCTTCCAAACACCTTAAAACTGTGCCCTCTCGTGTTAGCTATTTCAGCCCTGGGAAAAAACCTCTGACTATCCACACGATCAATGCCTCTCATCATCTTATACACCTCTATCAGGTTACCTCTCATCCTCTGTCGCTCCAAGGAGAAAAGGCTGAGTTCATTCAACCTATTCTCATAAGGCATGCTCCCCAATCCAGGCAACATCCTTGTAAATCTCCTCTGCACCCTTTCTATGGCTTCCACATCCTTCCTGTAGTGAGGTGTTCATAAATGAGCACAGAACTCCAAATGGGGTCTGACCAGGGTCCTTTATAACTGCAACATTATCTCTCAGCTCCCAAACTCAATCCCAAGATTGATGAAGGCAAATGCACAGTATGCCTTCTTAACCAGAGTCAACCTGCGCAGCAGCTTTGAGTGTCCTATGGACTCGGGCCCCAAAATCCCTCTGACCCTACACACTGCCAAGAGTTTTACCATTAATACTATAGTCTACCATCATATTTGACCTACCAAAATGAACCACCTCACCTCACCTGAACTCCATCTGCCACTGCCACTTCTCAGCCCAGTTTTGCATCCTATCAATGTCCCGTAGTAACCTGTCAGCCCTCCACACTATCCACAACACCTCCAACCTTTGTGTCATCAGCAAATTTACTAACCCATCCCTCCACTTCCTCATCCAGGTCATTTATAAAAATCACGAAGAGAAGGGGCCCCAGAAGAGATCCCTGAAGCACACCACTGGTGACCGACCTCCATGCAGAATATGACCCATCTACAACCACTCTTTGCCTTCTGTGGGCAAGTCAATTCTGGATCCACAAAGCAAGGTCCCATGGACCTTAGCTTTCTACCTGATGACTTTTTTGGTCATAAGGAAATAAACTTCAGAAGTTCTTAATCAAAAAAGCAATGAAACTTTCACATTAAAAAAATCATTTACGAAACGGACTCCATGGCAGTGCAGCAATTAGCTTGACTATTACAGCTCGGGCCAAAGTTCAAAGTTCAATTCCAGCACCATCTGTAAGGAGGCTCTATTTGTCGTCCCTGTGGAATGCATGAGTTTTCCCCGGGTGCTCTGATTTCCTCCCTCAGTCCAAAGACATACTGGGTAGGTTAAATGGTCATGGAAAAATTGTCCTGCAATTAGGTTAGGGTTATTCGGGGTTGATGGGGGTTGCAGGGTGGTGTAGCTTGAAAGGGCCAGAAGAGCCTACTCCACACTATATCACTAAATAAAAATAAATAAATAAATCTCACTTGTCGCTACAATATTTCCAATGGCAAGTTCAAATGGCAAGATAGAATCCACATTTCTCAAATGAATAGGAATTTTTATAGGAGATTTGTCCAATAGGATAGTTAACTCCAAGCCACTGTGCTGAGGTATTAAAAATAAAGCAATTGGCTTGCACCAAAGCAGAGGGTGACAAGATCATTTCTCACCCCAATGCCCACAAAAAGATCCTATGAAAGTCTGAACAGTTGTGACTAAGCCGAGAGAGATTTAGAGCTCAAGCTTACACAAAATTCTGTGTTATTTACAGCAGAGATATTGCTACAATGGAGGGTGGGGAGAGAACTGCATTTGTACAATGCTTATGTCCAAGTCTGTAGCCCAAGGAGTGGGGCTGTCTAAGTCCCTCTGCTAATGTTGTCACTTGTTGCCCAAGTCCAAGAAATAACCTCAATGAAATACCAACCGTACCAACAGTGCAGCTAATTTTATTAAATTCTACCCTACCTGTGTAAGTTATTTGCAATAACCAAATTGACATAACATTTAAAAAAAAACTGAGATGGCATGCTTTTTTGAAAATGCACACTTTTAAAGACTGACATGATACCTAGAGATAGTGCTCAATGTAAACGAGAAAGTTACGTGAAGATAGAATATTAAAAATATAACTACCATATTAGATAAATCAACCATCACAATTAGTTACATGCAAAAATACATTTATACCAAGACTAGGTTGTAATGAAAGTCAACATCTTAGAATACAAGTAATTTCCGAATTGCTTACTGAATTGTATTCAGTTTCAGATTTTATTTTCATGTAGTTTTTATAACTGCAGCAAAACTCCAAATTACCAACAAATTTATCTAATAACTAATCACTTGATGAACTTTCAAAACAGTTTTTGCTACCAAATGACCTACCATATGCCTCCGAAGGATGGTCTGACTTTTCATGTACTTAAGACAGAACTCACACATGTATAGCCTCCCTAGACGAGCATATTCTTCAGGATATGGAGAATGGTACCAGGTATCCAGTTCATATCGACCAAACACAATGGTCTTAATCATATTACTGCCTTCTGTAATTTGCCCTTGTAACCTCAATTTCTCCTACAGGATAAAGAGACAATTGAAGCAGTATAATAACACTCAAGTAATCAGAGTGATCTACAAAATTGGTCTCATTTTATTTGAAAAGAAACAAAGCCCAATGCCATTTATTCATTATATTGCAGCAACAATTATTAATAATTTTAATTTTTACAACATCTTAACTCCATTGTGATTTCAATTTCAGACTTGTTTCTTTTCTAGGAATAAAGAGCAGTGTTCAACCAACTAAATACAGACCAACATATATTATTACATCAAATACAATTGTTCAGCCCAGAAAACTAATATTCACATTTGTCTTTTCATCAATGCTGCCATCCAGTGTTGGTATCAAACTCTCAGGCTAGGAGCTAGGCCCAAAATGCAACATTGCGTATTTCACATCTTTATCATGAATCATTTTTGATTCTGAGCATCATTAATTTAAAACCAACCAGTGTCATATTATGGGCACCCATTGTGGCTAGGAACTGGGCAAAACAATTTAAACTTAGTTTACAAAATGTAATGACAGCACCAAAATGTCATTAGATGCAAATCATAGCCAGAGGGTAAAAGGACACCTGTTTTTGTGATCATGCTTTGAAATTTCTGAGAATAAATTTTAATATATGTGCAAACACGAGGTCCACATTGTTGCAACATTAGCAGCATAAGTAACCTTCTATAGGCATTACATCTTTAACCAAGACCATTTCAACAACTGCATGAAATGTAATTGCTGAAATTATATTTTTCTCAGCTTTGACTTGTTATTTTGTATAATTTAAACTAAAACATTTTTTAAATAGCATCAACAACAAAATAAATCTACAAAAATAATCTAACTCAATTGTTTTGTTGTTAGCTCTTCACCCCAACTCAGATCACTAAAAATATCCCCCCTCACACACCCTCCCCACAGAATAACTCTTAAATTTTAAAATTTTTGAAAACTGAAGTCTGCAAAATCAGAAGAGTTTCAATTTTTTGCATTTTAAGAATAAATTTAAGCATCAAACTATAAAATTCAAACACTGAATTACTATATTTTTTTCAAATGCACAATACTACAGTTATTTTTATTTCTGCTGATATTCTACTTCAATATACCACAGATAAAGTGCAAATTAAACTAGAATCACATCATACCAGATCCTCTGAGGCGCGTGCTTGAGCTTTACGGAATAATTCCAAATCAAAATCAGATGTAAGATTGTCCAAAAGGGGCTCTCTTGTATTTCCATGTAACTGCCGGTGCTCCTGTAGAATTAAAAATAAACATTTGCTAATATTACAACAGGCATTACACCGAATCGGGTATACTACTGCATGTAAAGAAAATTTAAAAAAGCTGAAATTACACAAATATTTCTACAAAGTAACATACAGTACATAATCTTGAAAGTATATTCTACAATTAAGGTAGCATCCAAGTTTCTATCCAACTATGTCATTACTTTTTTTTATTCTTTGCATGGAAACAAAGAAGGTGCAGCCTTTGTTAATCGTGGGTACTAAAAATATAGTACAATGCAATATGGGGTGAATAACTAATATCAGAATCAGATTTATTATCACTGACATGTGGCATGAAATTTCTTAACTTAGCAGCTGCAGTTCAATGCAATACATAATATAGAAAAGAACAAAATAAAATAATAAGTTAATCAGTTACAGTATACATATATTGAATAGATTAAAAATTGTGCAAAAACAGTAATAATATATATTAAAAAAGTGAGGTAGTGTCCAAGGGTTCAATGTCCAATGTCAATGTCCATTCAGGAATCGGATGGCAGAGGAGAAGAAGCTGTTCCTGAATCGCTGAGTGTGTGCCTTCAGGCTTCTGTCCCTCCTACCTGATGTTAACAGTGAGAAAAAGGCATGCCCTGGGTGCTGGAGGTCCTTAACAACGGACACTGCCCACACTGCTCCTTGGAGATGTCCTGGATATTTTGTAGCCTAGTACCCAAGATGGAGCTGACTAGATTTACAACCTTCTGCAGCTTCTTTTGGTCCTGTGTAGTAGCCCCCCCACTCCCCATACCAGACAGTGATGCAGCCTGTCAGAATGCTCTCCGTGGTACAACTATATTAGTTTTTGAGCGTATTTGTTGACATGCCAAATCTCTTCAAACTCCTAATGAAGTATAACCACTGTCTTGCCTTCTTTATAACTGCATTGATATGTTGGGACCAGGTTATATCCTCAGAGATGTTGACACCTAGGAACTTGAAACTGCTCACTCTCTCCACTTCTGATCCCTTAATGAGGATTGGTATGCGTTCCTTACCCTTCCTGAAGTTCACAATCAGCTATTTCATCTTACTGACATTGAGTGCCAGGTTGTTGCTGCGACACCACTCCACTAGTTGGCATATCTCACTCCTATATGCCCTCTCGTCACCACCTGAGATTCTACCAACAATGGTTGTATCATCAGCAAATTTATAGATGATATTTGAGCTATATCATGTCATGTGTATATAGAGATTAGAGCAGTGGGCTAAGCACACAACCCTGAGGTGCACCAGTGTTGATCGTCAGTGAGGAGATGTTATCACCAATCCCCGCAGATTCTGGTCTTCCCGTTAGGAAGTCAAGGATCCAATTGCAGAGGGAGATACAATGGCCCAGGTTCTGCAACTTCTCAATCAGGTTTGTGGGAATGATGGTATTAAATGCTGAGCTATAGTCGATGAACAGCATCCTGACATAGTTGTTTGTGTTAGCCAGGTGGTCTAAAGCCATATGAAGAGCCACTGAGATTGCATCTGCCGTTGACCTATTGTGACAATAGGCAAATTGCAATGGGTCCAGGTCCTTGATGAGGCAGGAGTTCAGTCTAGTCATGGCCAACCTCTCAAAGCATTTCATCACTGTAGACCTGACTGCTACTAGGTGATAGTCATTAAGGCAGCTCACATTATTCTTCTTACGTTTTTTTCTCAACAAATATCAAAAAACCAAAACAATTTGACTAAAGTCCATTTCTAAGAGTATTTGACGCCGTCACAAATGAGTAGCATCAAGTATAAGCCTCATACTCAGCTACAAATACATTAAGGTCTTCTTCATGCAGCTCCTAAGCATGAAGGAGCATGAAGAAGCAGATGCAGCTCCTAAGGGACCGTGTTAGGGAACTGGAGCTGCAGCTCGATGACCTTCGTCTGGTCAGGGAGAGTGAGAAGTTGATAGAGAGGAGTTACAGGCAGGTGGTCACACTGGGGCCACAGGAGGCAGACAAGTGGGTCACGGTTAGGAGGGGGAAGAGGAAGAGTCAGGTAATAGAGAGTACCCCTTGAGAATAGGTACTCCTGTTTGAGTACTACTGGGGGGGACAGCTTACCTGGGGGAAGCGACAGTGGCCGTGCCTCCGGCACAGAGTCTGGTCCTGTAGCTCAGAAGGGTAGGGAAAGGAAGAGGAGGGCAGTTGTAATAGGGGACTCGATAGTAAGGGGGTCAGACAGGCGATTCTGTGGATGCAGTCCAGAGACCCGGATGGTAGTTTGCCTCCTTGGTGCCAGGGTCCAGGATATTTCCGATCGCGTCCAAGATATCCTGAAGTGGGAGGGTGAGGAGCCAGAGGTCATGGTACATGCAGGTACCAATGACATAGGTAGGAAAAGGGAAGAGGTCCTGAAAGGAGATTATAGGAAGGGACTTGAGAAAAAGAACCGCAAAGGTAGTAATCTTGGGATTGCTGCCTGTGCTATGCGACAGTGACAGTAGGAATGCAATGAGGTGGAGGATAAGTGCGTGGCTGAGGGATTGGAGCAGGCGGCAGGGATTCAAGTTTTTGGATCATTGGGACCTCTTTTGACGCAGGTGTGACCTGTACAAAAAGGACGGGTTACACTTGAATCCTAGGGGGATCAATATCCTGGCGGGGAGATTTGCGAGGGCTACTGAGGTGACTTTAAACTAGAATGGTTGGGGGGTGGTAATCAAATTAAAGAGACTAGGAGAGAGGAGGTTGGTTCACAACAGGGGGATGGGAACAAGTGCAGAGAGACAGAGGGGTGTAAAATGAGGGTAGAAGCAAAAAGTGGTAAGGTGAAAAGTAAAAGTGGCAGGCTGGCAAATCCAGGGCAAAAATCAAAAAGGGCCACTTTTCAACATAATTGTATAAGGGCTACGAGTGTTGTAAAAGCAAGCCTGAAGGCTTTGTGTGTCAATGCAGGGAGCATTCATAACAAGGTGAATGAATTAAAAGTGCAGATTGTTATTAATGAATATGATATCGTTGGGATCACAGAGACATGGCTCCAGGGTGACCAAGGATGGGAGCTCAACATTCAGGGATATTCAATATTCAGGAGGGATAGACATGAAGGAAAAGGAGGTGGGGTAGCATTGCTGGTTAGAGAGGAGATTAACGCAATAGAAAGGAAGGACATTAGCCGGAAGGATGTGGAATCGATATGGGTTGAGCTGCATAACACTAAGGGGCAGAAAATGCTGGTGGGAGCTGTGTACAGGCCACCTAACAGTAGTAGGGAGGTTGGGAATGGTATTAAACAGGATATTAGAAATGCATGCAATAAAGGAACAGCAGTTATAATGGGTGACTTCAATCTACATACAGATTGGGTGAACCAAATTGGTAAGGGTGCTGAGGAAGAGGATTTCTTGGAATGTATGCGGGATGCTTTTTTGAACCAACATGTCGAGGAACCAACCAGAGAGCAGGCTATTCTGGATTGGGTATTGAGCAATGAGGAAGGGTTAATTAGCAATTTTGTCGTGAGAGGCCCCTTGGGTAAGAGTGACCATAATATGGTGAAATTCTTCATTAAGATGAAGAGTGACATAGTTAATTCAGAAACAAAGGTTCTGAACTTAAAGAAAGGTAACTTTGAAGGTATGAGACATGAATTAGCTAAGATAGACTGGCAAATGACACTTAAAGGGTTGACGGTGGATATGCAATGGCAAGCATTTAAAGATCGCATGGATGAACAACAATTGTTCATCCCAGTTTGGCAAAAGAATAAATCAGGGAAGGTAGTGCACCCATAGCTGACAAGGGAAATTAGGGATAGTATCAATTCCAAAGAAGAAGCATACAAATTAGCCAGAAAAAGTGGCTCACCTGAGGACTGGGAGAAATTCAGAGTCCAGCAGAGGAGGACAAAGGGCTTAATTAGGAAAGGGAAAAAAGATTATGAGAGAAAACTGGCAGGGAACATAAAAACTGACTGTAAAAGCTTTTATAGATATGTGAAAAGAAAAAGATTGGTTAAGACAATTGTAGGTCCCCTACTGAAAGAAACAGGTGAATCGATTATGGGGAGCAAGGACATGGCAGACCAATTGAATAACTACTTTGGTTCTGTCTTCACTAAGGACATAAATAATCTTCCGGAAATAGTAGGGGACAGAGGGTCCAGTGAGATGGAGGAACTGAGCGAAATACATGTTAGTAGGAAAGTGGTGTTAGGTAAATTGAAGGGATTAAAGGCAGATAAATCCCCAGGGCCAGATGGTCTGCATCCCAGAGTGCTTAAGGAAGTAGCCCAAGAAATAGCGGATGCATTAGTGATAATTTTTCAAAACTCTTTAGATTCTGGTCTAGTTCCTAAGGATTGGAGGGTGGCTAATGTAAAGCCACTTTTTAAAAAAAGGGAGAGAGAAACCAGGGAATTATAGACCGGTTAGCCTAACATCGGTGGTGGGGGAAAATGCTAGAGTCAGTTATCAAAGATGTGATAACAGTACATTTGGAAAGCGGTGAAATCATCGGACAAAGTCAGCATGGATTTGTGAAAGGAAAATCATGTCTGACGAATCTCATAGAATTTTTTGAGGATGTAACTAGTAGAGTGGATAGGGGAGAACCAGTGGATGTGGTATATTTGGATTTTCAAAAGGCTTTTGACAAGGTCCCACACAGGAGATTAGTGTGCAAACTTAAAGCACACGGTATTGGGGGTAAGGTATTGATGTGGATAGAGAATTGGTTGGCAGACAGGAAGCAAAGAATGGGAATAAACGGGACCTTTTCAGAATGGCAGGCAGTGACTAATGGGGTACCGCAAGGCTCAGTGCTGGGACCCCAGTTGTTATCAATATATATTAATGACTTAGATAAAGGAATTAAATGCAGCATCTCCAAGTTTGCGGATGACACGAAGCTGGGTGGCAGTGTTAGCTGTGAGGAGGATGCTAAGAGGATGCAGGGTGACTTGGATAGGTTAGGTGAGTGGGCAAATTCATGGCAGATGCAATTTAATGTAGATAAATGTGAGGTTATCCACTTTGGTGGCAAAAACAGGAAGACAGAATATTATCTGAATGGTGGCCGATTAAGAAAAGGGGAGGGGCAATGAGACCTGGGTGTCATTATACACCAGTCATTGAAAGTGGGCATGCAGGTACAGCAGGCGGTGAAAAAGGCAAATGGTATGCTGGCATTTACAGCGAGAGGATTCGAGTACAGGAGCAGGGAGGTACTGCTGCAGTTGTACAAGGCCTTGGTGAGACCACACCTGGAGTATTGTGTGCAGTTTTGGTCCCCTAATCTGAGGAAAGACATCTTTGCCATAGAGGGAGTACAAAGAAGGTTCACCAGATTGATTCCTGGGATGGCAGACTTTCATATGAAGAAAGACTGGATGAACTGGGCTTATACTCGTTGGAATTCAGAAGATTGAGGGGGGATCTTATTGAAACGTATAAAATCCTAAAGGGATTGGACAGACTAGATGCAGGAAGATTGTTCCCGATGTTGGGGAAGTCCAGAATTAGGGGTCACAGTTTGAGGATAAAGGGGAAGCCTTTTAGGACCGAGATAAGGAAAAACCACTTCACACAGAGAGTGGTGAATCTGTGGAATTCTCTGCCACAGGAAACAGTTGAGGCCAGTTCATTGGCTATGTTTAAGAGGGAGTTAGATATGGCCCTTGTGGCTACAGGGGTCAGGGGGTATGGAGGGAAGGCTGGTACAGGGTTCTGAGTTGGATGATCAGCCATGATCATACTGAATGGTGGTGCAAGCTCGAAAGGCCTACTTCCGCACCTATTTTCTATGTTTCTGTTTCAATTTTCCAAAGCTCAACTACCTGCAAATAGAATGCTGTCAACATGACAAACAAAACAAGTCACCTAAGGGCTTCAGCAACATTAAGGAGCCTGCATCGTTATTTTGTCAGCCGAATTATGCATCAACTTTAACACAATCACCCTTCCCAAATCAAGGGAAATTGTGATTCACATCTTCAGATTTTTCAAACTGCAGAAGACAATGCTAAGAAGTAAAACAAAAACCGATTACAGAGAGCTCTAGTGTACATCTGAAAATTAATTGATGATTTTTTTTAAACCCCTTGATCAAGGACAAAATAAAATATTTTCAAAGTTAACAGTGACAGCCAAGAACCATTTCTAACAATAGATGTTCATCCACTCTCCAACTTCAAATAGCATCACAATTGCCAAGTCTGCATTGATGATCACTGTGGACCAAAAGGTAAACTCTATTCCCAATCTCAATACTGTGATTGTAAAAGTAGTGTAAAGACTGGGTATTTTGCAATGGATAGCTTATAAAGTTATACATCTTAAAAATTGCAAGATGATTTATTAAGTTAATTCAAAAGCATTCAAGAACATAGCACAGGACATTAGGGAAAACACAGAAGCATTAAAAGTTGGGAGCTTGGCAATTCAGCCTTTAGAGCAGGGGTGTCCAACCTGGGATCCTTGGACCCCTTGCTTAATGGGGTCCATGGCATAAAAAAGGTTGGGAACCCCTGCTTTAGAGCCTGCCCTACCATTCAATATCATAGTTGATAATTTAGTCCAATATTGTAATCATACTCTCTCCCCATATCTTTTGATCTGTACTGATAGTAGTCTCCTGATGAGGAAGTTGAAGATTCAGTTGTAGAGGGAGGTATGGGAATCCAGGTTTAGAAGCTTGGTGATTAATACTGAGGGGATGATGGTATTGAATGTCAAGCAGTAATTGATAAATAGCAGTCTGGCATACATTTTGCTGTTGTCTAGTTACTCCAAAACAGCGTGGATAGCCAGTAAGATTGTGTCTGCTGCAGATTTGCTGCAGCAGTAGGCAAACTGCAGCAGGTCCAAGTCCTTGCTCAGGCAGAAGATGATTCTAGCCATTACCAACCTCTTGAAACACTTCATTTGCGGTAGATGCGAGTGCTACTGGCAGATGGTCATTGAGGCAGCTCACCCTGCTCTTAGGCACCAGAATGACTGCCGGGCTTTTGAAGCAGGTGGGAACCTTACACTGAACTACAAGAGGTTAAAACCATCCTTGAACACTCCAGTTAGTCATTCTGCACAGATCTTCATTACCTGGAAAGAAAGGTACACCATCACGCCTGATGCGGGTAAGCACTCACCCTTTGAAGAAGATTCTCACACTGCCCTCCAAGACAGAGACCAAAGGGTCACTGGATGCTGCGGGGATTCACAAGGGCGTGGTGTTATTCTCTTTCAAAGCACACATAAGGCTTTAAGCTCACTGGGGAGTGAAGCTTTGTTGCCATTTACACTGAAAGGTTTGACCTTATGGGAAGTAATGGCATGCAAACCCTGCCACAGCTGTCATGCATCTGAATGTCTACTTTCACAGGGAATTGCCTTTTTGCTATTACAATGTCCTTTTGTAGGTTGTACCTGGACTTCTTGTAGGATTCTGGATCAGAAACCTTGAATATCATGGATCCAGCCCTCAACAGACTGCAAATCTCCTGGTTCATCCAGGATTTCTGCTTTGGGGAAGGCACACACTCATCCACGCAGGTCTTTATGAAGTCAATGACGGCCATGGCATATCCATTTAGGTCCAATTAGCCTTGCCACCGATTCAAAACAGTTCCATAAACACTCTGTCACTTCCCTTGATCATACCTTTGGGGTGATCACCACTGGTGCTGCGGTCTTCAGTCTCTGCCTATATGCTGGGAGTACAGCCAGACGATTAGACTAATTACAGTACAGGCACAGGATGGCACAATATGCATTCTTGATGGCGGTGTACAGTGATCAAATGTGTTGGCTCCTCTAATTCCATAGGTGACATGTTGGTTTCAAAGGTACATTTAATGTCAGAGAAATGTATACAATATACATCCTGAAATGGTTTTTAATTCATTTGTGGTAATGTGTCAGACTTCTTCAAGCTGGTCTGCTTGAAAATCCCCTGTAATGATTGGGAAAGTGCAAGATGCACTGTCTCATGACTGTTGATCATTGTGTGCAGCTCCTCTAGTACCAGCTTGAAGCTTGATCAGTATGAAATGTAGATCACTACCAGAATGACAAAAGAGAGCTCCCTTAATTGATAGAATAGATGATACTTGATTGTCAGATGTCTCCATCGCATTCTTCAGACCTGGGACATAACTGCCACATCTATGCACCCTGATGAGTTAATCATGAAGCAAACGCCACTGCCTCTGCCTTTACCCGATGCCGTCATCTGACCCATGCGGTGGACAGTGAAGTCCTCGGGCTAGAGTGCCGTGTCTGGAGTTTTGGGGGCGAGCAATGTCTCTGTGAAGTAGAGACATAACAGTCCCTAATATCCCTGTACTACTGAAGTCTTTCTGTGGTCTTCAATTTCATGTTCCAAAGACAGTATATTAGCCAGGAAGATGGCAGGAAAGGAGAGATGGAGTGCTTTAGGGCCCTGCATTTCAGTTTTACCTAGAAACCTCCATAACAGCCACATTTCCTGAGACAATGGAAAGCTCCACGGAGCTTCCAGCTGCTGCACTTGCTGCCTGGGTTGTCGGGATTCCCAAGTCTGTCAGGTCTGAACAGTTATTTTAAATAGCCTGAAACAAAGTTACGTACAGCAGTCTCTGTGGCTGCAAACTGTTCCAAATTGGAATCTTTGATTATTTCTTTGGGAGCTGTACACAAAAAGTTGTCCCTCTCTAGCACCATTTTGAGGTAATGAAGTATAAAACAAGACCGAGGAATTCTGCAAACATATAAAATCTTTCAAGTTAATGTACATGTGCTTGTCCAACAAGAGTGAAACTTGGAATGAACATCAAAGATAAAAGGGCAATTCACAAAGGATGCCACTAAAACCTCTTTTCACTGTGATTTCAGAAAGCAGACATGTCCCAGCATAGGCTTTTTTTCAGTGCTGAAGCCCAGACTGTTCTCTGGTGCCCAAGTCCAGGCTAGCTTCTGTCAGCTTGTGTAATTGACTGCAAATCTCCAAAAGAGAACTGCCTAGGTCCTGGGTAGGTCAGAAATCAGGAGGAACAAAATGTATCCTCATTCGCTTGGGCTAAGTATGCAATTCAGGAGTGGCTGCACAATATATGTAGAATATCAATTTTTTAATAATTTACAGGTTGAGGTTAAAAAAAACAGGGTAAGGCAAAACAATAAAAAGGAAAAAACATCAAAGCCATACATAAATATATTAAATTAGTCCAGTTCATTCTGAGTATGGTTAATGTTATATAGTACTTAACTTTTGCATATAATGATCTCAACCACACCAGGAACATGCCCAGGTCTCACATATAGAAACAAATATGACCTTGCATCAGTCCTGATGGATAGCTTCATTTTGCTTCAGTATGCTGCCTAGCCCTCTTACACCTTTCAGTAACTTGTTTTTTTTCACTGTAGAAGTTTAGAACAATAATTTTACCATATATTTTTCTTTTTGTTCTTTGGTTAATCCTGAATTTCGTTTCTTCCTAAGTTCTGCCACCTTTTCTTTGTATCTCAATTGCTTTTCTGTCGGAGCCTGTAAACAAGAAGCAAAATTGAGAATAATATTTATCTAAGACTACCTTCAATATTTAGTGCATCAACACAAGGTGAAATTCAATTTCTAGACACCATGTACACATGGATGTAGAAGAGTCATAAAGCACTACAGTACAGAAACAGTCCCTTGGCCCATTAGTCTATGCTAAACTTTTAAGCTACTTGTCCCATTGACCCATGCTTGGACAATAGTCCTCCCTTCCCATCTACATACTTATCCAAACTTCTGTTCATTGTTGTAATTTAATCTGCACCCACCACTTTCACTGGAAGTTTGTTCTACACTCACAGCATCCTCTGAGTGAAGTTACTCTTCAGGTTCCCCTTAAATATTTCATCTTTCAACCTTAACCTATGAACTAACTATGAATTAACCTATGAGTGCTGGTCTCACTCAACCTCGGGGGAGAAAGCCTGCTTGCAGCTACCCTATATATACCCTTCATAATTTTGTATACCTCTATCAAATCTACCTTCATTCTCTCCCAGTCAGCAGAGATAATATTTTTATTCCAACTTCTAATCCTGTCCCCTTGACACACTTTTCTTTCAAAACAAGGTCAAACACACACCACCCATCCTTTACTGTCTATGTTCCCTCTGCAAATTCCCCCACAGATATACTCTCTTTCTCTCCAACCATTTTATTTGCATTTGTTTCACTTTCTAGTTCAGTCTCAACTAAACCCAATTTTCAATCATGACATTGTTTTCCTACTTTCAATCCCACAGTCTGAAATTTACAAATCATGAACTGGAAATACCCCCAACTCATCAGATGCACGTCATCTCAGCAAAACCTTCCACCCCTACATAAATATCCTGACAACAGCAATCCCAATATTAGCAGTACTTCCCAACACCCAGCTAGGTCATCCTTCCATTCTTCATCACAGCATATGGATTTTCCATTAATTACATCTATTTGTCTGGACTTCAATAATTATTTATTTAACTTTTGCCTTTTCACTCTATTACTGCTCTATTTGTGTTTTTTTAACCATTTGTTCCTCCCACCTACATTTGTTTCCCAAAACTTGAACCCCCTAGCTGTTCCTCCTTATATCCAAGCTTTATTTTTCCTCCTCGATCTCCGATCTCATTCACCTTTAACTCAAATTGCTTACAAATATTTCCTCTCCTTCTCTTCCCACTCTTTCCTCCTTTTACAGAAATCACCAACTAAGAAGAGGAGTTCTTAATTGTAACTTCCTGATTACAAATATCCAGATTTGTAAGTTTGGTGCCATATTTTCCATACATGTCTAAATGTAGTGATCACAATGAAAACTTGCCTGATGTCTGGTTGCATGTCTGTTATTTTCATCTTGTCTTTGTGATAATGCTCTGTCATCAATCTGCCTTTCACGCTGCTGAGCTCTAACCTAGAAAGGAGAATTAACACTAGAATGTAAACAATTAGATTAACATTGAATTTATTGAATGGGCTAAAACAGCTTGATTCAAACTTAATAGGCACAGTCTATTCCACTATCTACAGTTGCAAGCAAAAAAAGTTTGTGAGCCCTTTGTAATTACCTGGTTTTCTACATTATTTACTCAAAATGGGGTCTGATCTTCATCGAAGTCTCAATAATAGACAAATACAATCTGGCTAAACTAGTAACACACAAACAATTGTACTTCTCGTCAACATTGAGTACACCATTTAAACAATCACAGTTCAGGTTCAAAAATGTATGTGAACGTTTGGGTTATGCCTTCTACAAAAGCTACTGGAGTCAGGTGTTCCAATCAATGAGATGAGATTGGAGGTGTGGGTTGTAGAGGTGCCCTGCCCTATAAAAAAGATGCACAAAGTCAGGTTACCGACAGAGCCTGCTTCTCTCAAGAAAGATCTGTTTATGTGCACCATTCCTCGATCAAAACAACTTTCAGAGGACCTTAGCAGAACTGTAGAGATGTATGGAGCTGGAAAAGGCTACAAAAGCATTTCTAAAGACCTGAGTGTTCATCAATCCACAGTAAGAGAAATTGTCTACGGAGGAAATTCAGAACCATTGCTACTCTCCCTATGAGTGGGCGTCCTGCAAAGATCACACCAAGAGCACAATATGCAATGCTGAAGGAGGTGAAAAAGAACCCAAGAGTAACAGCAAAAGACCTGCAGAAATCTCTAGAACTTGCTAAAGTTGCTGTTTATGTATCCACTATAAGAAAAACACTGAACAGGAATGGTGTTCATGCAACGTCATAAAGGAACTAATCACTGCTCTCCAAAATAAAAAAAAACAATTGCTACATGTCAAGTTTGCAAAAGAGCACTCTGGATATGTCACAATGTTTCTAATCACTAATGCAGACATAACTGCAACTGTTGTAAACCATACCACAGTTAAGTGGAACCAACAAACTCCTGCTTTGTTTCTACAAATGGACAGGCAGCAAAGTTTTAGCCCTCCCACATAAGAATCCTGAGTTTGTCTTGGCAGTAGTTCCCTAGTTCTGAGAAAAAGGAATCCAAACAATGCCAGCATCATTTCTACCACTGACTCAAACAAACATTTTGGATTGGCTGAACTGTTCATATTCTTGAAGTCAACCTGATACTCTACCTTACATATACATAATTTATTAACTGCAGATATCCCAACAAATATAGTTTCCTTAAAAAATATTGTAACATACCACTTGCAGAACTAAAGGATCCCAAATCATTCTTTAGCATTTGCAAAACTAGCCACTATATACTCCATAGAACTTTAAATATTACACACAAATTTTAAAAATGAAGCCATTTCCTAGAAGACGAAAACCTGTTCAAAATTTTCATTGCGCAACACAGAACTCACAAGAACATTAGTTTTGACATTAAACTTCACTAGACTGCTTAAAGCCCAGATATTTTAAAAAACTGTCAGCCAGTATGTCAGATGAAGTGTGCTTATAATACAAACCAAGAGCAAAGGAATTAGAAAAACTTCAAAGTTACTACAGTGAATTGTCTCAACACTCCCTTGTCACCAATCAAAAAGTAGTATTTTCTTTAAGCAGAATTATCTGAATGTTTCACAGTATAATGTAGAATCTATATTACCTTACATTCATCTGCAGATAGATTATGGTACAATGGACAGCCAGATATGGAGAAGTGTCTTTCATGTTTTCCAGTCAAATGGCCTACATTTAACCAGATGAGCAAAATGATAATCATATACAAAAATATACTTCAAACTACATTTTAATCCCTATATTCAGATCTTAAAATCAACTACAAATTAAAAAGCATTTGCTTTCCTATTAAAATACAATGAACAGCAGATATCTATATAATCAAGAATATTCTCAGTTTCAGATTAAAACCTGTGTAGAATTCCTTTCCAAAACAGTAAAGAGAATGAGTCCCATCCCCTCCCCAATTTATTATTTGCCAACTTCATTTTATTTTTGAATTACACTCGTATCCAAATCAAACATTAAGTTGTTACAATATTTGAGCACATAATCTAGACTAACACTTTCATGTCATGCAGAGTTGAAGATGAGATATTCTGGAAGCAATATCCAACAGCTGCCTCTTGGAATAACTGCAAGCGGCCTTATGATTATATTTGAAATGCAAAGGAGTTCTCATTTTGTCCTCTCTCAACTTCAACAGAATAAATTACTTGATCAGATATTGCTTTCTCCCCCCCCCCCCCGTTTATGGCACATTGTCAAATGTCACAAATAATTTGACTACACCAGTAATTATACTGCAAAAGTAATTATTCTTTACAAAATAGTTTGAGATACCTCAAAGATTGGAGAATATTATTTTAATATTCAAAAATAGAACTGTTCCTAATCCAGAATGTAATGTTCAGGAAAATTAAATTACTATATTCAATTCTCCCAGATCATCCACTGGAAAACATCCTGAGTGGGCTTGTTCCAAAGTTACATAACTTTACAAATATAATCAACTGTACAGAAACTGACATCTAACAACAAAATGAAAACATAGCTGAGGCTCCACCAGGTGTCAGTATAGACATTAATACAGATTGCATGCTACAAAACTCAACTGGAAAGGAAATTTTCATTAATTACTTGCATTCATTTCAAACACATCATCATTGCCATTAGCCACACTAAAGACATCGCCAGACTTAGTTCCCTGCTTTTAAACATAAGTAAGTCCAAATATCTGGGAGCAATTCAGAAGGCACAGAATAGATACCCCCTAAATTAGTATTCTAAAGGCAGGATTATACAACCGTGACCGACAAGAGAAGTCAAAGTCAACATAAAAGCCATATAATAGAGAAAAATTACTGAGAAGTTAGAGGATTGGGAAACTTCTAAAAACCAATAGAAGGCAACTAAAGAAAAGTCATAAAAGGGAAAAGATGGAATACGAAGGTACACTAGCCAATAGTATTAAAGAGGATAGCAAAAGTTTCTTCAGGTATATAAAGTGCAAAAGAGAGGAGAGAGTAGTTGTCAGACTGCTGAAAATGTGGAAGGTAGAAACAGGGAACAAAGAAATAGTGTACAAACTGACTAAGTATTTTGCACCAGTCTTCCCTGTAGAAGACACTAGCGGTATACCAGAATTTTGAGTGTGTCGGGGGACAGAAATGTGTGCAGTTGCACTAGGGAGAAAGTGCTTGGGAAGCTGAAAGGTCTGAAGGTAGTTAAATCACATGGACCAGATGGTTTATACCCCAGGGTTCTGAAAGAAGTGGCTTAAGAGATTGTGGAGGCATTAGTAATGATCTTTCAAGAATCACTGGATTCTGGAGGACTTGAAGAGTCTAGTGACATTTGCAATTTTCAAGAAGGGAAAGAGGCTAAAATTATAGACCAGTTGGTCTGACCTCAGTGGTTGGGAAGATGTTGGGAGTCAATTGTTAAGGATGTGGTTTTGGATACTTAGAGGCACATGAGAAAATAGGCCATAGTCAGCATGGCTTCCTTAAGGGAAAATCTTGCCTGAAAAATCTGTTGGAATTCTTTGAAGAAATGACAAGCATTTTCAGAATACCTTTGACAAGGTACCACATGAAGCTGCTTGACAAGTTAAGAGTCCATGGTATTACAGGAAAGATACTAGCATAGATAAAGCAGTGACTGACTGGCAGGAGGCAAAGAGTGGGAATAAAGGGAGCCTTTTCTGGTTGGCTTCCAGTGACTAGTGGTGTCCCACGGGGGTCTATGTTGGGAACGTTTCTTTTTACATTATATGTCAATGATTTGGGTGACAGAATCTATGACTTTGTGGCCACATTTATGGACAATATGAAGATTCCTGGAGGGGCAGGTAGTGTTGAGGAAGCAGAGAGGCTGCAGAAGGACTTAGATTAGAAGAACGAGCAAAGAAGTGGCAGATGGAACACAGTGTCGGGGAGTGTAAAGTCATGCTCTTTGGTAGAAGTTAAAGCAGAGACTATTTTCAAAATGGAGAAATTCAAAAATCTGAGATACAAAGGAATTTAGGGGTCCTTGCACAGGATTCCCTAAAGGTTAATTTGCAGGTTGAGTCAGTGGTGAGGAAGACAAATGCAATGTTAGCATTCATTTCAAGAGGACTAGAATATAAAAGCAAGGATATAATGTTGAGGCTTTACTTGGAGTATTGAGAGTAGTTTTGGGCCACTTATCTAAGAAAGGATGTGCTGGACATTGGGGAGGGTTCAAAGGAGGTTCATGAAAGTGATTCCAGGATTGAAAGGCTTATCATACGGGAAGCGTTTGATGGCCCTATACCCATTCCTCACTGGAATGGAGAAGAATGAGGGGGGAATCTCATTGAAACCAATTGAATGCCAACAGGCCTCGATAGAGTGGACGTGGAAAGGATGTTTCCTATGGTAGGCGAGTCTAGGACCAGAGGGCACAGACTCAGAACAGAGGAACGTCCATTTAGAATGGAGATGAGGAGGAATTTCTTTAGCCAGAGTGGTGAATCTATGCAATTCATTGCCACAGGCGGCTGTGGAGGCCAAGTCATTGGGTATATGTAAGGCAGAAGTTGATAGATTCTTGATTAGGCAGGGCATGAAGAGCTACAGGGAGAAGGCAGGGAAAGGGCTGAGAGGAAAATGTATCAGCTGTGATGAAATGGCATAGCAGATGACAGGCTGAATAGCCTGGTTCTGCTCCTATATCTTATGGTCTTATAGTCTAATATTTTTACTGCATAAAACAACTTGTATATCTTTCTTATCATGGGACAATGTGGAGAAATAAGCTGAAAGACAGCTTAATCACATCCGCTCATTGCTGCTGCCAGAAATCTGAGGAGATCCGAGGTGCGCTATATTTGATAGACTAATTTAAAGTCAGCTAGTTAAAACAGGAACAACAAAACTTTTTAATTAAACAAAGATTTTAATTCCTGGCCTGGCCTGGCCGGTGGTGGCAAGAGAAAGGACTCTACAATGACAGAGGGGGCCTTAACATGCAATGTGAATGCAAGTGCTCAAGCACTTAAATTGACTGAATGAAATTTCCTTGTTAATATTCCAACAGTGATCTTACTTCATGAATTGAATGACTGACATTAACAATCTAGAAAAGTCCAGTTATAACTATAGCCAAGCTGAAACAATTGACAACGAGGCCCATAGACAATAAAATTAAGGAATAAGTACAGGGTTTGACTTCCACCCAGTATCTGGTTATCAACACTGGAAGTATTCAAATAGGAATATCAGATAATACAGAATCAAATAAACATACTGTGGATTCAGTTAATTGGGTGATCTGTCCCAAATAGCAGCTGTCCTGAATAACTGATAGTCCAATTAAACCACTATACTTAAAAGGTGCATTTCCAAAGTATCAGCGAACCACACCTACCAATAACTGACACCATAAGTAACAGATATTGGATAGGGAAGCACAACTGTTAATCAGTTATACAGTACAGAAACAGACCCTTTGGCCCACCAAATCTGAGACAGCATTCCAGCACCCATTTACACTAAGCCCATTTTTATTCTTCCCAAGTTAAAAAATAACCTATGAAAGATTTTATAATCGATATGTTATATGGCCCTGTATAAAAAGATACATTAACATCAAGGATGTATCCTCACAATGGCAACCCAATATCCTTTACTTGAAGCAAATAGAAAACAGATGATAGATCAAATGAAATATATTTGGAATACAAATATTTATATCTAACCAATTCTATCTCATTATATCTAACCAATATTCACTTCTGAGGCAGGAGTTTACAAATAGCAGTAGCTTTATTTGCATTAAGCAGTGATGTTCCAACAATTTGACATAAGCTCACAGACCTTATAAATATCAAGCACAACAATTGGAGGAGAACGAGATGCCCAAATTGTGTTGCATGATTCCAAAAGTGGGTAAGAAACAGATCACAGTGTGGATATTAAAATTTCACAATCATCCTTCCAAGAGTAAGGAAAATATCATTTGAATTAGTTATCCATCTAAAGTGAAAAAACATTTATGAATAAGCCTGTTGCGAATGAAATTTAAAATGGGAGCAGATAAACATTTCACAGTTACACAACAGAAGATGTTATCCACTGACTATTTGTAACCCAGTTATTCCATTCATGGAGTTTTCAATCAATGCATTGAGAATATTGTTTAAACACTCAATATACAATGAAAGATTTCTTACCCAATGAATTACAACCTGGAGTAGGACACTTCATATTGAAATTATAACTCTCATGAAAACGCCGGCGCTTCGGCCTATGTGAAAGGTCACTTCCAGAGTCTTTCATAGAAGCATCTTTTGCTATGCTTTCATCATGCGATGCATTTGGACTTGAAATATCAATATCGGACTCAGATGATGGAGCATTTCCTGTAGGTGTACGTGGGGGAGATTCATCGTGGTCAACTGCAGTTTTGGTATCTAAAATAGCAGTTTTAAAAAACACAAATTAATTAGAAGTCTCTAATATTTTATGCATCCAATTTTGAAAAGCACTGGGCTAATAATCAACATAAATCTTTAAAATTATTTTAGAAAAACATCAGGGTATTAAGACATTACCGAGACAACTAAGTATAAAAGAGGAAAGAAAATGTAATATGGAGGTAATATCCTGCTTGCCATCTAAAAGCTATTCTCAAGGATATACTAAGAAGGGAAAAGCAGTTCCACAATTTGACATCTTCAGAAAAAACCCAGGGCAGAGAAAAATATACAGAATATTTTTAAGAGCTGCGACAGCAAGATAAAACTTTTAAAAAGATTAGAACAGAAGTTATGCAATTTGGAAGCAACAAGATGAACAATTAAAGGAACACTAACTATAACATTAAAAGAATGAGAAAGGTAGTAAAGTTTCAATGAGAGTTTAGATACTTTCTAAACTTCATCACTTCACCGTTTTTGTTTCAAGCTGTGTAACTTCTATGAATATTCCTGGAACACAACATTCCTACCTCAGGGAATTTCATTCAAGTTTTCGGGAAGATATTAGACCAGCAAGTTCAGTTCAGTACAGTACATTCTTAAGCGGGAGGGTGAGCAGCTAGAATTTGTGGTACACATTGGTATCAACAACATGGATAGGAAAAGGGAAAAAAATCTTGAAGAGAGAATACAGGAAGCCATGTAGGAAGCTGAAATTATTTTGTGAAGGTATTGTGCTTTGTGTAACTATATGTGCTGTATCATAACTACACTCAGTGTAGTTAGGTACAGGAGTGGAACCCTGCTGGAGTTCATCCACTTCGAGGTTCAACACGTTCTGCATTCAGAGATGCTCTTCTGCACAGCACCATCGTAAAACGTGGTTAGTTTAGTTGCTGACGCCTCCCTGTCAGCTTGAACCAGTCTGTGATGATTCTCCACTGATCTCTCTCATTAATGAGGCATTTTTCACCCACCGGATGTTTGTTTTGTTTTTTTATACCATTCTCTGTAAACTCTAGAGACTTGTGTGTGAAAATCCAAGGAGACCAGCAATCTGAGATACTCAAATCACACCGCCCGACATCAATCATTCCAGTTAAAGTTACTAAGATCACATTCCTTCCCCATTCTGATGCTTGGTCTGAAAAACAACAGAACCCACTTACCATGTCTACATGCTTTTATGTATTGAGTTGATGCCATAATATTAGCTGATTAGATATTTACATTAACGAGGTGCACGTGTACCACAAAGTGACCACAATGCATGTGAGCTGTAAGGACTTCACACAGTACTGTCTTTTGCACCTTGGCCCCCAGAGGAACCATGTTTCATTTAGCTGTGTATATGTGTATGGGTTCAATGACTATAAACTTGAACTTGAAAAGTAGGGTAGTAACTTCTGGATTGCTTGGTCTGCTGCCTGTGCCATGTGTTTGAGGGCAAGAATCAGATGTCCTGGCATTTGAAAAACTGGTGCAAGGGGGCAGATCAGATTTGTGGACACTGGGATCTCTGATGAAGGCATGACCTGTTCAAAAGAGTTAGGTTACAACCAAACTTGAGGGGAACTAATATCCTTGGAGGCAGGTTTGTTCGAGCTGTTGGGGAGAGTTTAAACTAGTTTGGCAGGGGAATTGGAACTAGAGTGATAGGTTTAGAGGATGGAGTAGCTGGTGTAAAGGTAGACAGTGTATAAAGAGACTGTGGAAAAAGATAGACAGAGAATAGCAAAGAAATTGCAGTCAAGTTAGAAGGGTTAAAATGTATCAATTTGAATGTCAGAAGTATCAGGAACTAGGGTGTTGCACATGGATCAGTATTTGGAACCTCGACACCATGACCACTAGAGACACTTTGCTATCACAACGGCAGGAATGGCTGCTGGACTTTATAGAGCTTAGATATTTCAAAAGGGACAGGGAGAGAGGTAAAAGTAGTAGGAAAATTACATTGCTAAACAAGGACAGAAAGAGAAAATGCCATTGAGGACTGTCCATTGAGTTAGTGCGGATAGACATCAGAAACAGTAAGGGAGCAATCACTTTATTAAGAGTATACTATAGATCTTCCAACACAGAGACACCAAGGAGCAAATCAGGAGGCATATTCTGGAAAGGTGGAAAAATAACAGGGTTGTTGCCGTAAGCAACTTCAACTTCCTCAATATTGATTGGCACCTCCTTATTAAAAAAAGTATAGATGGAATAGAAGTTGCTGGGTGTGTCCAGAAAGGATTCCTGACACAACGTGTAGGCAGGCTGACCAGAGGAGAGGCCATACTGGACATGGTACGAGGCAATGAACCTGATCGGGTGACAGGAGATCATATTTTTTTCTAGATTGAAGTGATACATTTTGGAAAGTCAAACTTGAAGGGAGAATACAGAATACAGTTAATGGCAGGACTGTTAGCAGTGTGATGGAAACCAAGGGCTCTTGGGTTCACGTCTTTAAATTTCTCAAAAGTTGCCTCACAGGTTGACAGGGTAGTTAAGAAGGCAAATGGTGTGTTGGCCTTCAATAGTCAGGGCATTGAGTTCAAGAACCATGAGGTAAATGGTGCAGCTCTATAAAACTCTGGTTGGATCACGCTTGGGAATACTGCATTCAAATCTAGTCCACTCATTAAAGGAAGGATATAGAAGCTTTAGAGAGTGTGCAGAGATTAACCAAGATGCTGCGTGGATTAGACAGCACGTTCTATTAGGATAGGTTGAGTGATCTAGTGTTGTCTCTTTGGAGCAAAGAGGATGATGAGAGGTGACTTGATAGAGGTGTACAAGATGATAAGCGACAAAGATGCACTGGACGACCAGAGACCTTTTTCCTCAGGGTGGAAGTGGCTAATGAAGGGACATAATTTTAATGTGATTGAAGGAAAGAAAGGGGGATGTCACCGGTGAGGTTTAAAGAAAAAAGTGGTGGGTGCATGGAGCTGTCAGGGGTGGTGGGTGGTTGTAAAGACAAATATATTAGGTTCATTTAAGAGACCCTTGGGCACATAGATGAAATATAAAATGGAGGACTATGCAGAAGTGAAGGGCAAAATTGACCTTGGAGTAGGTTAAAAGTTTGGCACTAAATCATGGGCAAAAGTGCCTGTACTGTACTGTTCTATGTAAAAGCAGGAACTGAAAACAAGGAAGTATTTGGAAAGAGAAGTATGTGCTGCTCTTGGCATGTGCTGGCTAAATTTAAGACACCAATGGACTGAAATTTTAAAAGAACTTTAAAAGGTTCTGCACATGGAACCTACACTAGTTTGGTGCAAGATTCCCTTTCAGTAAAATTAAATTGTGTACAACACCCAAAGCACTAAACACAATGGACCAGAATTACGGGAAGATGAGAAAATATCTGCCATGAAGGCATTTCCTTCTGCCATTCCAAATAGTAGTCATGTACAAATGAGTGACCAGGCTGGGTTTAGGTTAAGAGGCCCAAGGAATTTTGAGGTATTGAGTGAGTCTTCTCATCAATACTTTAGTACACCATTTAAACAATCACAATCTAGGTTCAAAAAAGTACGTGAACCTCTGGGGAGATGCCTTCTACAAAAGATACTGGATTCAGTATCAATAAAATGAGATTGGAGGTGTGGGTGGTAGAGGTGCCCTGCCCTATAAAGACAGACAAAGTCGGGTTACTGACCAAGCTTGCACTTCTCAAGAAAGATCTGTTTAGGTACACCATGCCTCGGTCAAAACAACTTTCAAAGGACCTTAGAAGAACTGTAGAGATGCATGAAGCTGGAAAAGGCTACAAAAGCATTTCTAAAGACCTGAGCATTCATCAGTCCACAGTAAGAGAAATTGTCTACGGAGGAAATTCAGTACCATTGCTACACTCCCTATGAGTGGGCGTCCTGCAAAGATCACACCAAGAGCACAATATGCAATGCTGAAGGAGGTGAAAAAGAACCCAAGAGTAACAGCAAAAGACCTGCGGAAATCTCTAGAACTTGCTAAAGTTGCTGTTTACGTATCCACAAGGAAAACACTGAACAAGAATGGTGTTCATGGAAGGACATCACTACCCTCCAAAAAAAAACAATTGCTGTACATGTCAAGTTTACAAAAAGAACACCTGGATGTTGCACAATGCTTCTGGGACAATGCCCTGTGAACAGATGAGACAAAAGTTGAACTTTTTGGCATAAGTGCATACCACTATGTTTGGAGGGAAAAGGGCACTGCACAGCAACACCTGATCCCAACTGTGAAGCATGGTGGAAGGAGCATCATGGCTTGGGGCTGCTTTGCTGCCTCAGAGCCTGGACAGCTTGCAAGCATTGAAGAACAATGAATTCCAAATTGTATCAAGATATTTTATAGGAGAATGTCAGGGTCACGGTCTGTCACCAGAAGCTTAATAGAAGTCAGATAATGCAACAAGACAATGATCCGAAACATAAGAGTAAATCAACAACAGAATGGTTTAAAAAGAAGAAAATTGGTGTTTTGGAATGGCTAAGTCAGCGTCCAGACTTTAATCAATTGAGATGCCGTGGCATGACCTGCAGAGGGCTGTTTATGCCAAATATGAGCACGCCAGAGTCACAGTGTTCCTTACAGAAAGCAGGAAAGGGTTGTGAGGGGAAAGATGTGACTGCTGACAGGATCACGTAGCTGACGAAAATTACAAAAAGATGGAATAGCCTTTTTTTTTACTTCTTCCAGAGATATTAGTAAAGTAAATTAATGCAGTAGACAAGTTTCAAAAAATCTATTTGGACCAGTGGCTTAATCAATACTCGCCAATGTGGGGAAAGTACAGCACGAATATAGCATTTTTAAATCAACATGGAGCACGAGATGATTTGGACAAATATGGTTACCATGACACCATGAACCTTTTCTACACAATGAAAGCATAAAGGTAGATGTATGCTGCAAACAGTACAATAAGCTATATAAACCGCTACAGTGAAAGCACAAAAGAACAAAACATTTCTTTGACAAGGATGGTGACTCTTACAATAAATTTTTAGTTCTCAGATAAGCCAAGTGTAAACAATTCTCTGAAAAGGTAAGATCTGAATTTGTTGGCAGCTGAATTAATGGAACCTTTTCCTATTGAAATTACAGTACAAAAAGCTATTCCTCTCACTGCATTGCCTTGATTACAACAGGCAGTACATTTTAAAGTGAGCCTGAAACAAGATTTCAATTCACCTACAATAGGAGCAGAACAGAGGAAAAAAAACAAAGAGGTACAATGGATCTACATGCAAAGTATTTTAATAAAATTATTTTATGTTCACCTGCAATTCAAAAATTATATATATACACACACACACATACATATACACACACACATATACACACAAACATATATATATTCCAAGTAAAAAAAACATTTATCTTTAAAAGTAAATGTTATGCTGCAGCTGAAAATAACTCAAGCCCTTCTGGATTCCTCTTAACCACCTTCCCCAATCTTGCAAATAACCACCATTACAATAGACCTTTAATATATGCTTTTTTAAAATTAATAATGAAAAGAATCAATTCTGTTTTAACAATATGAACTTAATTATGATTATTGTGTGGGATAAGCTTGCATCAAATGCCAGCAAAATACTTTTAAGGAAAATTATGAAAATGAAACATTTAAAAAATGGCACTTGTCTGGACAGTTGTATTTATACCTTAAGTACAAAAATACTTACAGTATTGTGTTTAGCATTATCATTGAAAACAGGTACCCAACAGAAAAAAAAAATAAATCAGAAAATTGGCCAAAATCCATTGTGGACACAGCATCAGAGTGATTTGTACTCAGAAACAAGGGCAAATAAAAAACTTAACATGATTTTGTACAAGAGCTTAGTCAACATCGATCAGAGGAAGCATCCCTTAATGCAACACTGCAACATTATGAACTCTTTCTTCCATGGAGAGTACAAAGGCTCAAAAGGAGGAGAGAAACAACTCCCATATACACTCAAAACTACATTACTTGTCAATGAAATCCATAATAAAAGGGAGATCCTGTGTGTCAGGAGGGGTAGTTATAATGAGGACAGGAGACTCAAAGAGCCAGAATTAGAGGAAAATGTCAGAAAGTGGCTATAGTAGTCTCTTTTACTAGCAAGAACCCCTGCAAAAGAGAGCAATGCAAGAAATATAGCCATTTGCTCACAAGTGCACATAGGCTTATATCCAAGGAGTAGAGACTATCCCCTTCCAATAGAAAAAAAATATTTTAAGGGCTGAGATGCCACCAATGAACAAATATAGAAGCAAGCCAGTAAAGTATTTGAAGTAGGTATTATTTATTCATTTATTTCTTTGTGTGATGTCAGTGAAGGTACATTTGCAAAACAGAATGTGAGAAATGTCAGTCATCTTGACTCCTCTCCTCCTTCCACCTGTTTACTAGTTTGTAATATTGATGGTAACAATCAGTTATAGGTAAAAGTGAATATCATGTGGTTAGCACCTAAAAACAGGTGATTTGCTATAATCTAAAGACCAATCTGAAGACTGTCCATTCATCTCTTCCTACCAATACCCCTCCTGGCATTTATCCTTGCAAGCAACAGAAATGCTACACTTGACCATTCACCTGCATTCAGAGCTTCAAGAAGTCCTTCCAAGCTGAGGCAACATTTCACCTGTGAATCTGTTGGGGTATCTATTGTATCCAGTGCTCCCAAAGAGGTGTTCTCTACATTGGTCAGACCAGACATAGACTGGAGGACTGTGCTGTCAATCACCTCCACTCCATCCACCAAAAGCAGAATTTCCCATTGGCCAACCATTTTAATTCCTATCCCCATTCTGACATGTTGGACCACAGCCTTCTCTTTTGATAAGATGAGGCCATGCTCAGGGTGGAGGAGCAACACCTCAAATTCCACCTAGGTGGCCTCTAACCTTATGTTATGAACATTGATTTCTCCTTCTGGTAATTTTTCCCCCTCCATACCTCTTCTCACCTGCATATCACCTCCTTTTGGTGTCCCTCCTCCTCCATTTTCTCCTATGATTTATTTTTTTTATCAGATTCCTTTTCTCCAACCATTTATCTTTCCCACCCACCTGGCTTCACCAATCATCCTCCAGCTTATCCTGCTTCCCCTCCTCTCACCTTTTAATTCTAGCATCTTTCCCCCTCCCTTTCCAGTCCTGAAGAAGGGTCTCAGCCCGAAACATCAACTGCTTATTCATTTCCATAGATGCTGCCTGACCTGCTGAGTTCCTCCAGCATTTTGGCTGTGCTGATCTAAAGACCATTATTTGCTATTTAAGACTTTTTTAAAAATAACAAAACAATGGAATTGTCTAAAGTTAGTTTTTCGACTCACAAATATGGAACAGGAATCACTGCATGCAATTCTATCACTTATTTTACCTTTGTCTGAAAACTCAACTGGATGCTCCGTTTCTGATCCGGAGGAGCGAGTCTGTCGCAGAGGGTATTTCTTCGGTGTAACTGGAGTTGTCTGCTGTTGGCTACGTGTCACCCTTCTTGTCGCGTAAGCAGGTTCATCTGAGGTATATGATGGTATCTGGCGTACCGGACTGGAATCTGTTAGGGGTTTGAGATTTATTAATTTTTTTTTAAATTTAATCGATATTTTAGACTTACATTTCCAATAAAATACAACCAGCCCTTATAAATTAAATAAACTGAAATAGCTGATAAGTGTTTTACTTATCACAATAGAGTGATCTGAGAGTTTTTAAAAAATCTACCAATTTTAAGCAAAAAACTGAATGAACTCAGTTCAATGGATCACACTACCGCCCCATAATCGACCAGTTTCAAAAGAAGTTCAAAGTACCTTGGTTACTGAACTTATGCGAATTAGAACACTGAAGAGTGCTTATTTCTTCCCATTTAATCTAGCAAACAGTTGCCATGCTATACATTACTTTGAAATCCAGATTACTGCCACAAGATTTGAGGACATCTCTGGTAATCAAACGATTTTATGCAACCACAAGCATTTGTTTCTTGTTATTATAACATGTTACAGTAGTATAACAGAGGTTTATCTTTTTTTTTTAAAAAGTGACTAAATAATTCAAAGCATTTGTAAACAATCAGTTCTCAAACTATTAGTACAGTATCCCAATGCCTCAATTTTGAAAATCTGCTTTCCCCAAAGATAGCCACTTTTCACTCTCTTCGCAGATAATGAAAACATCCACAAATGTATTCTTTTTGCCCCAGTTCAAAATCTTTCATCACCCTTAACATACACTCAGTGACCACTTTATTAGGTACACCTGCTCATTAATGCAAATATCTAATCAGCCAATTATGTGACAGCAACTCAATGCATACAGGCATGGTCAAAAGATTCATTTGTTGTTCAGACCCAACATCAGAATGAAGAAATGTGATCTATGTGACTTTGACCATGGAATGACTGTTAGCACCAGACGGAGTGGTTAGAGTATATCAGAAACTGCTGGTCTCCTGCGATTTTCATGCACAACAGTCTCTGGAGTTTACAAAGTGAAAAAGAAAAAAAAACATCCTTTGAAGAACAGTTCTGTGCGAGACACTGCCTTGTTAATGAGAGAGATCAGAGAATGGCCAGGCTGGTTCAAGCTGACAGGAAGATGACAGTAACTCAAGTAACCACGCATTACAATGGTAGTGTGCAGGAAGTACCTAATAAAGTAGCCACTCAGTGTACACAGACAGCCAAAAGGTATGAAAAATAAATGAACAACTTTAGTGTCACTGTCAAGAATTTACAGAGCAAAACTATGCCAACTCATGCTGATGATTAAGAGTAGTTAAATGATTTTATAGAATATTTTTTCTCTCAGCATTGATTAAGGCGTCCAAAGGGCTTGTTTCTGTGCTGTAGTGCTCTATGACTCATCTTCCCATTAAATAACACAAGCTGTTGTTTTAGGGGAACTGGACAATCTAAATACTGCATCAAAACCACATAGCATATGGAAATGCAAAAGATACATAATACAAACAAAAGCTTAAGATACCATGACCTCATTACTGTGGAAAGGAGGGCAAATGGTACAAGCATGAAATTAAAAGAATTAGTACAGGAAAAAGTGCATGAAAAATTACTGGCAAGTAAAATCAAGAAACGCAGTTATTTTATAAATGGATTAAGGCAGAAGGATAGCAGTTGCTTGCCAACACTGTAAATAGGATTGATGACAGTCCAAAACAGGACACACCCAGCAGTTTACTAAACTGGTGGAATTACTTGAGAGCTATCTAGTTAAGATATGTGCAAAAAAAAGTCTGACATTTAAAAAAATATATACATATTAGGACTGAAGATGATAACACAGAGAAGCACTTAAGAAAAAAAAATTAAGAACTGACCAATCAACTTTCATCTTCAACATCTTAATTGCCTTTTTTTTTAATTTTCTCCGTTGATCGGAGGCTGTGAATTGGTTGGTTTTAACTTTTCTGTGCCCTATTTGGGCAGAAAAGTTTACTTTTGATTTCTTAATATGGCTGCTAAACTTTCTTTTTAACTGCGTCATTTCTTTCTTTTCCCAGGGGATTCTGGGTGGTTACTTCCCTTTTGTCATCTTACGTATTTCCTGTGCGGCCTTAAATTTTGTAGTTTTTTTTTAAATTTTATTCTGTTTTGCTTTTTATAATCACTTTATGTCAATAATCCTATTTTTTTTTGTTGCTGTGTCTATTCATGAGTTTGAGGTTTATTGTGGTTTTTTTTAATATATATTTTCCGGCTTTTGTTCTGTTCTGTGTGTATTCTAATTGAGCTAACTTTTTTTTTACTTATTTTTTTACTGTTTTACAATTAGCTGATCCTTTTCATATTTATACCTTTTTTTTAGGGAGCGTATACCGGAAGTCATGGGGGTAGTTTTAGCGCTTGCTTCTTTCTGGCGGGTCTGCTTTAGATTTTGCCTTGGGGTCTTGGGGTGGGGGGTGGTGGGAGGGGCTTCACGTTTTAGTTTGTTTTTCTTTGGGCTATATACATTATTGAAGTACTGGTTGCGTCCTTTTCCCCGGTATCTTTTGTATGTTCTGTTTCCTCTCCGGGTTTGTGGGTCACGCCTATTGTCAATCCTCCTTGTTGTGGGTTGACTTTAGGATTTATGGAGTCTATTATTAATTTTGTCTCCTGGAATACTAATGGTCTTAATCATCCTATTAAAAGAAAAAAAGTTTTTAAAGTGTTCCGGAGACTTAAAGCACAAATTTTATTTTTACAAGAGACCCATGTACGGAGGGGGGACAGACTACGTTTTTTCAAATTCTGGAAGGGACAACAATTTCATTCGAACTCCAATGCTAAGATTCGAGGCGGCTCTATTTTTATAGATTCCTCAGTTACTTTTATACAACAGGATATTATCTCTGATCCGAATGGTAGATTTTTATTGGTTAGTGGTTTACTATTTAATAAAAAAGTAGTTTTGGTTAATGTTTATGCTCCTAATATGGATTGTCCGGAATTTTATAAATCATTGTTTGATCAGTTTCCGAATTTGAACGAGTTTTCATTGATTTGGGGCGGAGATCTTAATACCTGTTTATCTCCAGCTTTGGACCGTTCGGCTCCTTTACGGACTTTACCTAATAAATCTGCAAATTTGATTAATTTTTTTCTTTCTGATTCTGGGTCGACGGACATTTGGCGTTTTCTGCATCCTCAGGAAAAAGATTTTTCCTTTTTTTCACATGTTCATCATTCCTATTCAAGAATTGATTATTTTTTTATTGACTCTCATCTCATTCCTTCAGTGATTAAATGTGATTATGATTCTATAACCATTTCGGATCATGCTCCACTTAAGCTTTCTATTAAAATTATGGCCAATATACCAAACAATAGACAATGGCGTTTTAATTCGCTGTTGCTTCAGGACTCGGACTTTGTTAATTTTATGAATGAACAGATTGAGCTTTTTTTTACAATTAACCATACAGAAGATATTTCGGTTAACACTCTTTGGGACACTTTTAAAGCCTATATTCGGGGTCAGATTATTTCGTATTCCGTTGCTTTGAGGAAGAAACAGAAGCAGGAGGAGATGGCAATTGTGGACAAGATTAAAGAAATTGATAAGAAATATGTTATGGCTCCTTCTGAGGAGCTATACAAACAAAGAACTGAACTTCAAATGGAACACAGTTTACTACTCTCGTCCTCGATTGTAAACCAATTAAAGAAAACAAGAAGTGATTTTTATGTTCATAGTGATAAAATTGGCAAGCTGCTGGCTAATCAATTGAAATCTAATTATGTTAAATCTCAAATCAATCAGATTTATAACCAAAATGATCGATTGATATTGGATCATGTGGGGATTAATCAAACCTTTTGTGATTTTTATTCTTCTTTATATCAATCAGAGTCTCCTCGAGATTCTAAATATATGAATGATTTTTTAGATAAGTTAGACTTCCCTCAGATTTCACAGGATATGTCTTCTTTATTAGATACTTCCATTACAATGGATGAGATTAAGAATGTTATTTTTTCTATGAATCTGGGGAAAGCTCCTGGCCCTGATGGGTTTACCGTTGAATTTTATAAATGTTTTGCTTCTTTATTGATTCCTTGGCTCTATAAGGTTTTTGAGGCTTCTTTGAAACTTGGTAAACTTCCGGAATCTTTTAATAGAGCATCAATTTCTTTAATACTAAAGAAGGATAAAGACCCTGCTCAATGTGCATCTTATAGACCAATATCTTTATTAAATGTTGATTCTAAAGTTTTTTCTAAGTTATTAGCAAATAGACTAGAAAAAGTACTTCCTTCTATTATTTCGGAAGACCAAACGGGTTTTATTAAAGGTCGTTACTCTTTTTATAATATTCGTACATTGTTAAATATCGTTTATACTCCCTCACAAAATGTTCCTGAGTGTGTTATTTCTTTAGATGCCGAGAAAGCTTTTGATAGAGTAGAATGGCCTTATTTATTTAAGGTGCTTGAAATGTTTAATTTTAGCTTGAAATTTATATCCTGGATTAAACTGTTATATCACTCCCCTGTAGCCTCGGTTCGTACTAACTCTTTAAACTCACCTTTTTTTCCTCTCTTTCGTGGTACTCGACAAGGCTGTCCTCTTAGTCCCCTATTATTTGATATTGCATTAGAACCTCTTGCAATTGCTATTCGAGAATCTTCAAATATTACTGGGATAACTCGGGGATTAAAGTTCCATAAATTATCACTCTATGCTGATGATTTACTTTTATATATTTCTAATCCTGAGAGATCTATTCCTGCTGTTTTAGAGTTATTAGCACAATTTGGTCTTTTCTCAGGTTATAAATTAAATCTTAGTAAGAGTGAACTTTTTCCGATTAATAAACATCTTCCCTTATATTATAAATTTCCATTTAAATTGATTAATAATTACCTTTCATATCTTGGGATTAAAATTACTTGTAAACATAAAGATTTATTTAAGACTAACTTTTTACCATTAATAGACCATATTACTCAACTTTCATCTAAATGGTTTCCCTTATATTTAACTTTGATTGGTCGTATTAATGCAGTTAAGATGTTTTTTTTGCCAAAATTTTTATATGTGTTTCAGGCATTACCAATTTTCGTTCCTAAATCTTTTTTTGATAAAGTCGACTCTAAAATTTCTTCATTTATTTGGCAGAATAAGAATCCGAGACTGGGTAAAATACATTTACAGAAAGCTAAGAGAGATGGAGGTTTAGCATTACCTAACTTTAGATTTTATTATTGGGCTATTAATATTCGACATATGAAATTTTGGTTACTTGACCGGGACATACTATCTATTCCTAAATGGGTAGCATTGGAATTACAATCTGTTCAGGGTTATACACTTGGTTCTATTTTAGGTTCATCTCTTCCCTTTGATTCGAAACGCCTTAAGCAGGTCTCTAACCCGATCGTTAAATATGCTTTGCGTATTTGGTTTCAATTCAGAAAATTTTTTGATCTTAATCAATTCAGGTTAGCGATTCCTATTTTAGGTAACATTTTTTCCTCCCTCTTTTACGGATCGCGCTTTTCAAACTTGGAAGACTAAGGGTATTTTACGGTTTTTGGATTTATTTTTAGATGGTTCCCTTATGTCTTTTGAACAATTATCTAATAAATATAACTTATCAAGAATACATTTTTTTAGATATTTACAAGTTAGAAATTTCTTAAGTACTATACTTTCTTCCTTTCCAATGCTTCCTCCTATATATATTTTAGATTCGATAATTAACCTTAATCCATGTCAGAAAGGTGCATCGGCTATGATTTATAATATTATTATGAAACTTAGGAAAGCTCCATTTGATAAGATTAGGGTAGATTGGGAACAGGAATTGGGGCTTACCATCTCTGTGGATGATTGGGGGCAGATTTTACAATTAGTTAATACTTCCTCTATTTGTGCTAAACATTCCCTAATTCAATTTAAAGTGGTTCATAGAGCACATATGTCCAAAGATAAGTTAGCGCGTTTTTACACGCATATTAATCCTTTCTGTGATAGATGTTCGGGGCAGATAGCCTCTTTAACTCATATGTTTTGGTCTTGCCCTACTTTGGAAACTTTTTGGAGAGATATTTTCAATATTATTTCTAAGGTATTAAATATAGATATCTCTCCTCACCCTATTACTGCTATCTTTGGACTACCTAAAATTTCTAGTAATCTTTCCCCTTCAGCCCGTAGAATGATTGCATTTCTTACTTTGATGGCGAAAAGATGTATTTTACAACATTGGAAAGAGCTTAATGCTCCAACTACCTTTTTTTGGTTTTCTCAGACGATTTTATGTTTGAATCTGGAGAAAATTAGAAGTAACCTTTATGATTCTTCATTTAAATTTGAACAGATTTGGGGACCTTTTATTCGATATTTTCATTTAATGTAATATTTACCCTTCTTGTTCTTTTTTCACTGTTTTAATGGAGGTCGGGATTGAGGACGTGATTTTAAGTTTAACTCTGTTTGGTTTCAAGTTAGCCCATTGCTTTGCTTTGCTTTTAGTTAGTTGCACGGTGGGTTTTTTTTTGGGGTTTTTTTTTTCTTTTTTTTCCATTGATATATATAAAATCTAGTATACTATTATGTTATCTTGGTTTCTTATGCTTAAATTACATTGTTTGTAGTATTTTCTTTTTGGTATTGTTATCTTTTGGAATTTTATTATACTTTAACATTGTATTAATGTTTATATGGATTACCTTTTTTGGTATACTTACTCAATAAAAAGATTTAAAAAGAAAGAAAGAACTGACCATCATTTTGCAAACATTGACTATAAACTAACAGTCATAGAAAGATGTATATAAAATTGTGAGTGACTAAGATAGGGTAGTTAGTCTTTTCTCCCCCCCCCCCCGGGTGAAAATGCCAAATACCAGAAGGCATCGGTTAAAGCGAGAGGGGTTAAAGCTAAAGGAGATTTGCAGGGCAAGTTTTTTTTTCTCCCAGATGGAGAGTTCAAGTGCCAGGAACACATTGCCAAGGGATATGGTGGAGGAAACAAATACAATATCAAAATACAAAAGGCATTCAGACAGGAAATGGAGGGATATAGAGAGAACATGCACAGGCAAATGTGCCATTTAAATTGGTGTCACGTCAGCACAGATGTAGTAAGTCCAAGGGCCTATTCCTGTGTTGCACTTCTGTGTTCTATGACACAGTATGGAAACACACCTTCAGCCCAACTAGACCACACCAACCATCCATTTACAACCAATCCAACATTAATATGTTTATTCTCTATAGATCTGTTCAAAATGGCGCCAGCAGCCAATGCGACTACTGGTGATGTCCCGCAGAAAATTCACAAAACTGCTACTACTTCTTCTCAAATATACTTCTACTGCTAATCTGTGTGCAACTGGAGCCCATAATTTACATTCTAATAATGTCTTTTTGGGCTGACGAAGCGATCTGGCGCTTTTGCTGTCTCTGAGGGAATTTAGTGTGGTTGAGAACGGAGTTTGCGGCCTAATAGCGGAGCATGAACCCACAATCAGCTCCATTACTCACCAATCTCACAATTAAAGCGTCAAGCAAGATTAAAATCAATGAGGACGAGTGCGGAAGGCAAGCAGGTGTTCAGTGCCATCTGCCTGCATTTGACCAGTCTCCCTCTCCCTCACTGCTGCTGGAGGAAGGTGCAGGAGTCTTGGGTCTTCGGCAAGGTTTGATCGGCACAGTTTGTTATATGCATTTCTGGTTACACCTTTTTTATTGCTACTTTGCGCAATTTTGATCAGGGCACTTCAACGCGGACTGGCTCTGCGGCCTGCAGTCAACAAATGACACAGTGCTAAATTGAACTACACTGGACATTCCCAGACTGCTTCAAGGACTTTGCAGTTTGATATTAAATATATTGTGTGCTATTTGCTTGTTTTTCTTTGCCATTTGCGCAATTTGTTCTTTTTTTGCGCATCGGGTGTTTGATGTTCCACATTGTGTTTCGTGGCTGCCTGCAGAGGACACATCTCAGTGTTGTATACTGCATACATACTTTGATAATAAATGTACTTTGACTTTGATTCCCATCAACTCTCTCCAGATTCTACCACTACGTACATAATGTACAGCAGTCAATCACTCTACCAACTAGCACATCTTTAAGACATGGGGGTGAAGCCACCAAAAGAAACAAATGCAAACTGGAGACAGCAGCTAAAATCTGGACTGAATCTGTATCTAGCGCTGAGGCAGCAACTCTACTAGCTGCATCACTTTTCCACCCAATATGTACATGGCTGGAGAATTGGAAAACGATTATCAGCGTACCATTGTTTAAAAGGAACGAATGAAGTTGACTGAACCATTACAGTTTTGTCAGCCTAACACAGGCAAGAGGAAAATTCCTGAAAGTAGTTCTGAGAGACAATACATGCAATTGCACAAGGTCGGGAGATATTTGTTATCCCAAACAAATGGAGCTAGTCAGGGCAAGAATAGATGAAGGTACAGATGAACGAGTGGTTGAGGAAGTGTTTCAGATTTCTAGATCATTGGGATCTCTTCTGGGGAAGGTATGACCTATAGGAAAAGAATAGGTTAAACCTGAATCTGAGGGGGTCCAATATCCTTGCCAGCAGATTTGCTAGAGCTCTTGGGAGGATTTAAACTAAGTTGGTAAGGGGATGCGAACGGGAGTGACAGGGCTGAGGATGGGGCAGCTGGTATACAATTCAATACAGTGTGTATTGAAACCCGAGGATGAACAAGCAGATGATATGGCAAAACTGCAGTTAGTGGGATGAGATGAAGTGTAACATGGGGGCAAAAACACAAAATAGGTGACGAATACAGGACTGAAGGTGTGATATTTGAATGTATGCAATATATGGAATAAGGTAGATGATCTCTTAGCACAGTTAGAGATTGACAGATATGACGTTGTGAGCATCACCAAGATGTGGCTGAAAGAAGATCACAGTTGGGAGTTTAACATCCAAGGATGCACCATGTATCAAAAAGACAGGCAGGTGGGCAGAGGAGTGGGGAGGCTGCTGGTTAAAGATGAAATCAAATCCTTAGAAATAGGTGACAAAGAATCAGAGGATGTAGAACCCTTGCAGGCAAGAGTTAAGAAACTGCAAGGGTAAAAAAAGACCCTGATGGGAGTTATATATAGGACTCCGAACAGTATCCAGGATGTAGGATACAAATTACTATGGGAGATAGAAAAGGCATGTAAAAAAGGCAATGTTACAATAGTTTCTGGGGCGGGGGGGGGGGTGGATTTCAAGATGCAGGTAGATGGGAAAAATCAGGTTGGTACTGAATCCCATGACAAAAGAGGCAAGAATGGATACTGAACGACTGGAAAATAACACTGGAGAGGTAGTAATGGATGCAAAGAAATGACAGATGATCTTAAATGTTCTGCATCAGTCTTCACTGTGGAAGACACTACCAGTATGCCAGAAATTCAAAAACATCAGGAGGCAGAAATAAGTGTTGTTGCTATTACTGAGGAGGAGGAGGAGCTTGAGAAACTGAAGGGTCTGAAAGTAGATAAGTCACCTGGACCAAATGGACTGCACCTCTCAGGGTTCTGAAAGAGGTATCTGAAGAGATGCTAGAAACATTAATGATCCCTTAAGAACCACTGGATTCTGGAATGGTTCTGGAGGACTGGAAAATTGCAAATGTCATCCCACTCTTTAAGAAGGGAGGGAGGCAAAAGGAAGGAAATTATTGGCCAGTTAGCCTGACTTCAGTGGTTGGGAAGATGTTCGAGTCCATTGTTAATGATGAGATTTCAGGCTACTTGGAGCCACATGGTAAAATAGGCCAAAGTCAGCATGGCTTCCTTAAGGGGAAATCTTGCCTGACAAATCTGTTGGAATTCTTTGAGGAAATAACAAGCGGGATAGACAAAGGAGAATCAGTGGATGTTTACTTGGATTTTCAGAAGGCCTTTGACAAAATGCCACACATGAAGCTGCCTGTCAAGATTAGAGCCCATGGCATAACAGGGAAGATACTAGCATGGAGAGCATTGGCTGACTGGCAGGAGGCAAAGAGTCAGAATAAAGGAGGCACAGACAGACAGACAAAATGCTGGAGAAACTCAGCAGGCCAGGCAGCATCTATAGCAAAGAGTACAGTCGACATTTCCAGATAAGACCCTTTTTCTGTGTGTTGCTTGGATTTCCAGCATCTGCAGATTTTCTCTTGTTTGTGTTAAAGGGGGCCTATTCTGGCTGGCTGCCGGCTCTTCTCAGATTATATGTCAATGGTTTTGATGATGGACTTGATGGCTTTGTGGCCAAGTTTATAGACGAGATAAAGATAGGTGGAGGAGCAGTTAGTGTGGAGGAAGCAGGAAGTCTGCAGACGGACTTAGACAGATTGGAAAAATTGGCAGATGAAATATAGTGTATGGATGTGTACAGTCATGCACTTGAGTAAAAGAAATGAAAGAGCTATTTTCTAAATGAGGAGAAACTCAAAGGGACTCGGGAATCATACAGGATTCTCTAAAGGTGAATTTGCAGGATGTGTCAGTGGCAAGGAAGGCAAAAGCAACTTTAACATTCATTTCGAGAGGACTAGAATACAAGAGCAAGGATGTAATGCTGACACTTTATAAGGCATTGGTCAGACCGCATGGAGTATTGTGAGCAGATGAGGGTCTCTTATCTAAGAAAGGATTTGTTGGAAAGGGTCCACAGAAGGTTTACGAGAATGAATCCAAGAATGAAAGTGTTAACGTATGAGGAACTCTGGACCTGTACTTGTTGTGGAGTTTAGAAGAATGAGGGGGATCTCACTGATAGCTATCAAATATTGTAATATCTAGGCAAGAGTGGATGTGAACAGGACATTTCCTATAGTGGGTGAGTCTAGCACCAGAAGGCACAGCCTCAGAATAGGACATCCCTTTAGAATAGAGATGAGAAGGAATTTCTTTAGCCAGAGGGTGGTGAATCCATGGAATAAATTGCCACAGACGGCTGTGGAGGCCAAGTCATTCAGTTTATTTAAAGCAGAGGTTGATAGGTTCTTGGTTAGTCAGGGCATCAAAGGTTATGGAGAGGAGGAGGAAAATGGGGTTGAGAGGGATAATAAATCGCCATGATGGAATGGTGGAGCACACTCGACTGGCCAGGTAGCCTAATTCTGTTATGTCTTATGGTTTCATGTGCCAACAACTATATTATTTGAGATAATAATAGTAGCTGATAAGAGCAGTACATTTAAAGGAGCATACATTTGACATTGTTCCATTGTCAGAATGAAAAACTTGCAAACTGAATCTAAAATTAGTAATGGGTTGCAGTATGCTTGTAAAGGGGTAGATAATGGTAGGCAGCAGGTCTCATTATCCAGGGGAGATAGTGGACGAAACAAATACAATAGGTTGTCACAAACGAATATCAATGATTTATAGAAATATCAGAATCAGAAGTAAAATTATAAATCATGCAGATGAAAAAAAAAACCTATGAACTAGTTAGGTGAGCAAAAACATGGCAAGTTGAATTCAATTCCTGAGAACTGGAATGGGCCAATAGGAAGAATCTATCCTCCTTTGGTTAATAACTATGAACTACAGATTTGAAGCAGTTACAAGTAGGATTATAGTGCAGTTGAAAAATAAATACTTTCAGGCAAAAGGCAGTTGAGGCATGGAAACTATTTTTTTGAAAAGATGCTGGAAGGAGAACCGAATATCTAAAGAGCATGGATGAGCATTTTTTAAACTTTGCCACAGACCAAGAATTAATAAAACTGATTATTCATTTTTGACCAGCAGGGAAATAGCAGCTATATATCTGGCCTTTCCCTCCGCTGTGAATTCACTCTTAATTTTCCCTCAATATCTTGCAGCAATACCTTGAGAACCCTGGCTATTCCGTAATGAAGACCTGGTTAATCTGGTAGACCTGCGTGGCTGTCCATCACTCTCAGAGCTATCTGTATGATCCAGATCAGCAGAAAAGTCTGAATCTTCTGTGCCGTCAGAGCTGCTACCCGCCTGACGCTGGAACAGAATACATAATAGATTAACTCTTAAAACCATCAACATACACTACTAAAATACATTTATACTCAAGAGTAATTGTTAACTGTTGAAAAGGTAAGAATTTGGCAGGTTAAATTAATATTGATTTTTAATGAAAATTTTGTGCAACAATAATGTTCAAGTCTTTTAACTTTGTTAACCCAAAGTACAATCCAGCACAAAATATTCAGATAAAATTTTCACCTCATTTTTAAATTGCCCATCAATTTAGCATCTTTTATCACTTTCCTACATAACTACTAGACATCATGACACTCTTCATAATTTGACACATATTGGCAAATCTGCTCAAAAAGCCCAAACGATAAAAAAAACCATGGTTTACTGTTGTAAAACAGGGATCACAGTATTGTGAGTTCACAGACAAGCTGTTCTAGTAGAAAATTAACTTCATTATATATTTAACCATTTAAACCTACATTCACTATACATTTAGATCTTGATGTGTACATTAGAAGCAAATAGAACAACCTCTGTTTATTAGTACTTGTCCTCCATATGGTGAGAGCAACATTACATCCTGAAGAATCTCAACTGTTTATTCCCCTCTATAGATGCTGCCTTGACCAGAGTTCCCTCAGCATTTTGTGTCATACTCATCACTAAATTTGCCTCATCTTCCGAACTTTCCAGTTTTTGACAGTTGAACTCATCTGTTTTCTCCCAACAGCTTTCCTCTTAATCTAGTTCAATGCAATTGAACTCTATTTTTATCTGTTTAACTGTAAAATATCCATTAAGTGGAGCTCTCAACAGACCTATCTACATCCCTGTACACTGCTGGCATTATTTGTTACTTTTCCTACTGCACTGGACAGATCATTCAGTCCATGCTGTGCCAGTCTTGATACTAATTGACACTAAATATCCTCCTCTTGTGTATTTAAGAGTACAGTAACATGTCCTTCTGCCCAATGAGCCCACAATGCCCGATTACAGCCATGTAACAACTTAACCTACTAACCCATACATCTTCATTTCACACCCCTAATAATTCTATTTGAACTCCAAGCAGTTTCAGATATGCAATTATAAACATTTCAGGATAAATTTCATCTCAGTCCATGAAGAAATAACACTGCTCCATGAAGATTCCTTTCAAAACTCTGAAGATAAATTAGATCATTGCCCTGAATACCCATTACTTAACATCCCTAGGGCAATTACCGATGGATTGCAATTCCTTAAGGCAAACCCAACACCATTTGAAGCTACACATCCCATTCTGACCTTGTTCCTGAACACTCCTCCAACACATTCTTGAAGCCCAAGTCCACAATGGAGGCTCTTGAGCTCCATAAACAATCCTTGAATCCCATGTGCCCTGATCTTACTTAAAAATAACTGCTACATTGCTTGCATTGATCCAGCCCTCTATTCCCACATATCCTGGAAAAAGGCTGTTCACATATTCTGGAGCAAGCCTACCTCTGACAATTTACTTGCTAGTCTACTCAAATGCCTCCATTCTTCTGCCTTCAGCCCTCACCCCACCCCCTACTATACAGATTCACTCCTGCATGATACGTTTTCCCCAATAAAGATTGAAAAAATCCTCCCACTTTTAGTAAGTACTTATCATATATTTTGCATAAATTTTAAAATGTCTTCATGAACTACCAAATACTATTAACAAAAGCTACTCCAGAAAAAGTTTGATATTATTTGTCATGTTAAGAAATTATCCACAAACTTTTGCAAACATTTTTACATTCATTTTTAAAAGAGATCATTTTTAAGATAAAATAAGACATCTATGTTCTTGAATTGTTTCGCCATGAAGTTATAAGGGATGACCAATACTCTTAACAATATGCACATGCGCCGAGAGATCCTGGCTGAATCCGATAATATCCAGATATAATGGCACATTTTGATTATAAATTTAAAACTGTACATCATCAGGTTTTATTTATTTATGGGATACAGCACAGAATAGGCCCTTTCAGACCTTCGAGCCACGCTACCCAGCAACTCCCAATTTAAACACAGGATAATTTACACTGATGGATCAAACTGCGAACCAGTACATCTGTGGACCATGGGAGAAAACTGCAGCACCCAGAAAAAACCCATGCATTCCACAGGGAGGACATATAAGCTCAAGACGGCGCTACAACAGAACTCTGAACTCTGACGCCTCTGTAGTGTCCATACTATTTAAAGGCATAGAACTTTAAATGATATCAGGAATGAAAAACGGGGAACCTACTACACCACAAAATATTTACTTCTAGAATGCCTCAAATCAACTTGAGAATGTGGCCCAACTTTGAAATACTAACAAAAACAAAGATGAATCTCTTGCTTCGCTAGTGCCTGAGCCACATGTTCACTGTGCTAAATTATCAATAAGGGAACAGTTTTTACCTTTCAACCTAAAACGCTACTGGGCTGGGGAGGGGAAAATATGGCCAATGCAACACACAAAAAAAAATGCTGGAGTAATTCAGCAAGTCAGGTAGCACCCATAGAAATTAATAAACAGGTACTTTTCAGGCTGAGGTCCTTCATCAGGACTAATGAAGAGTCTCTGCCTGAAATATTGACTGTTTATTCTCTCCATGGATGCTGTCCGACTTACTGACTTCTTGCAGCATTTTGTTTGTTGCTCCAGACTTCCAGTATCTGCAGAATCTTGTGCTTAAAAAGGCCAAAACTCCTCTTTAACAGCTGTTATTGAAAGCCCATATAAATGAACATTATGAAATCACTTGATCATTATCCATTCACAGTTAAATAGCCTAATTACAAAAGTGAGCCACAGAAACAAATAATGATTACAGCGGGCATCAAGAACCCAGCAGCACCATATCAAAAGGTCAGCAACAAGGATAATTCAATAAACAAATCAAAACAGAGAAAATTGAGATCAAAAATAACTTTGTCTCTAAAATTCTCAGATTACAGATGTTGTTAAATTAGCCATTCAATGCAGTGCCCCAATCTATAAAGCCAATAATAAAATGTTGAACTACTGCTCAGAACAGAGTATTAAGATGAAAATATAAAATGCACAGATCACGAAACAAGGGAAATAGTCCAGTTTCTTGACAAAATTAGAGAAGTGGAAGTCAATTACTGGTGGTAGGGATAAGACTCTGGAAAAAAATGGAAATCTTGGAATTATACTAAAGATAATTTGGCAATTGATAACAACAGTCTTTCACACTGAGCAACATATGAAACAGACTTCCACGGAAAGCACTGGAAAATGAAAATCTGACATCATTTAGATATAAACTGGATGCCAAAATTAACAGACTTCATCGTCCTTCTTGAGTTTCAAATTAATGTGGGTTAGACAGCCCCCTTCATCCTGAATTACTCTATAGTTTTGGTGACTGTAAAGAGTATACTATATTTCCTATTTATCAATGAAGAGAATCCTTGGGTAGTGGAGGAGTTTCTCTATTCCACAAAATTATTCATTAACTATTATCCATAAAATGGTTGAGGTAGGTCCAAGTAAAAAGCAATAAAATTGGGTAATATTGGCACATAAATTATCCTAATTAATTTCCAAAACAGTGTAATCAAGACCACAACTAAGAACACAACCACCCCCACCTCCCACCCCTCCCCACCAAAATCAGTAAATGGTTTTGGTTCGAGTGGCAGGGTGGAGATGCATCTCTACTAAAGGAGGTGTAAGGTGCTCTCCTCCCTCCACGAGCCTGCAGGTCACCCTTGGGGCAAAGTGTACCACCTGCTTAGCTTCCCGATCAGTGTCACGTGAAGCTATGGGAGCTGGTAGTGGATGGTCGTATGAGCAGCTGGTGCATAACACAAGTCCTAATTATGCGACCATTGATGCACGGCAAACAATTTCTGAAGAGCATTTATAATGGCTGGGGTCACCCGTCTTGTAAAGACACTGCTCAGGAGGTGGCAATGGCAAACCACTACTGAAGAAAAACTTGCCAATAACAATCATGATCATAGACCATGATCGCCCACAGCACATGACGATGATCCCAAAAATGCCTTTTATTAAAATTAGTCATCGCAAGCAACCCTGCATGCATACACTTTTAAACTAGCATGGATTAAAAAAAAGCAGTCTTTGCAGACGTGCACAAAATATTAAGCAAATTAGTTTTCCACCCACCAACCCAACAAATTGCTTTTTATTAAAGCTGACAGGTTTAACAATGTAGGGAGGGAAAATAACTACTAAGAATACACAAGAGATACAATCATGTATTCTTATGAGAAGAGTTCATGCTTTTTTAAAAATCATACAATACTATCACAATATACTGTTTCCTAACTAAAGATGTCACTCTGCAATAAGTGTTGAAACAATTGCCCACAATAAAATTACATACCTCTTCCTCAATTCATTTTAAATCAATCAAGGAAAAAATAAGTAAATGTATAAAATTGTTTTACTTATTCACTTTTCTTTAAGTAGTATGCATAAACTGTTCTTCTGTTAGGATGAAGTTGACCACAATTGAAATTACTAACTGAGACAGCTAATAACATTGTAAGGACTAATGCAGAATCTTATGGATCGGAGCATGAAATTAAATAAATGCACAATACTGTATATACATTTAAACTACGTTAAGTGCAAGGTTATCTATTGTGAACTAAAACCAATAGTTCTGTAGTTGTATTTTAAAAGGACGAAAAGTTAAGAATGTCTGATAAACATCAAAGGTGATTGCAAGTTCAAAGTGATTTAGGGATTCATGTAAACAGCTTGCTAAGTTAATTGAGAGGAAACCAAAAATGACAACAATCTAAAGGGCAAAACAAAAAGTTGTACTTTTGCTACTGGACAATTCCTCTGTTCTGCATACAGTGAAGTAAACAAATTTTTAGGCACTACAGTAAAAGACATTTAGTACTGCACAGATGAACTAGGACATTAATAGCTGTCCAAGGGTTGGTAGAGGTTAAAAATTAGAATTGATTGAGAACTTCAAAATTTTCAAAAGAATTGATGGCATATATAAAATAAAAGAAAATTTACAAGTAGACATCAGGGAGATGATCCAAAGAATGAATTAGTAGAGAAAGTCTTACAAACAGTGATTAAGCTTAATTACTCCCTCCTAAAAAGCAAAAGATGCCTGTTTAAGTGCACCATTTTAATTAAGAAAACTATAAAATATTGTTAAACATGGGTGTAAAGGTTTTGAAACAAAATTAGATAGATGGCTTATCACTGCTCGTTTCTTACATTTAAATAATGTCTTCGCACTCTTTTTAGGATATCTGAAAATGCATTACATAATTAAATACTTTAGAAGCATTGTCATGTCTGATGTACAAGACCTAATGATTTGCCCAAAGCAAGTTTACACAAACAATTTGATAATTAACTAATAATCTGAATCTTGGATGAATATCATCCAAGCTTCAGAGGACAATAATATAATAGGATATTTCACCACCACCCAAGAGAATATGGGGCCCTTGTCTCATTAAAGAGAAAATCTTCAACAGTGCAGCACTCCCAACATTACACTGAAATATCCAAATAGATCTTTCAAGTTCAAAGCTCTGGCTTGGGACTTGAACCAGTAATGACTGAATCAGATGTGAGACTTAAAATGGTGAGCTGAATGGCAAAATGGGTTTGAGATGAATGGCTTACTCATTCCGAGCACATGAAATTGTATCAGGAACTGGAAGTGTAAATGAAAGGGTGAAAGAATAGATGGATCATGCATAAAACATTCCAGCAGAGCAAAATATGGGAACATTAAAGCAGGGAAGGAAATAAATAAATGGAAAATATTCTGTAGTTTAGAATTGGTTTAAGGGGTAAGCAACAGAAATTCTACACCAATTGAGCAAAATGACGAACTGCTTTCCAAGAGATTCATTAACATCCCCACAATAATATTAACCTCATCTTCATAACAGAAACTAATATAAAAAACTTTCAAAAAACAAAATATTGTTCATATGAAAATCTAAAGTAAGGACAATTCTAGAAAATGCATCAGGTAGGTAGCAGCTGAGAAAAAGAATAGAATGAATATTTCATGTCAATGACATAAATTAACTGCATTTCCCTTACAGTTGCTGCCTGATTTGCTTAATATCTCCAGCATTCATTTAATTGTCAATCATCATCAAGACAACATGGCAAACAATGTCACATGCCACTACACAAGCAGGTTAAACATTGTAGCCTGTCTGATTATGGATGAAGCAACATATCCATATGTTCCTTTTCCTTCCACACAAATATAATGTAAACACGAGGAATTCTGCAGATGCTGGAAATTCAAGCAACACACATCACAGTTGCTGGTGAACGCAGCAGGCCAGGCAGCATCTCTAGGAAGAGGCATAGTCGACGTTTTGGGCCGAGACCCGAAATAGTAATGTAGTTACTTTTTGTATTTACTTGTAAAGATTTGCTAACATTACAACTATGAGACTTTGCTGGAAGAAAATTCAGGATTTCACATCTTTTTGCGACAAGCTCATAACAGACAACTCTCTTTTTTCTCTCTCCATTAAGTATAGTTTGCTGTTAAACTAGATATGCATCTTCTACTGTAAAGCATAATTACAGTATTTCACAATATCAATGCGCTCAGCTAGAGTATTAAGAAAGGATCCCAGGTCAGTGATCTCCTCATGTAAGATGTCCCCCTGATTGCTACATCTAATATGCCTTCGCACCCTTTTCAGGATATCCAAAAATTAAATACTTTTGAAGCACTGTCACATCTGATGTACAAGATGTAATGATTTACCCGAAGCAGGAAATGCATCTGGGTGCAGCTCCATACAGACCGTGTTAGGGCACTGGAGTTAAAACCGAGGTGACAGGTGGGAGCTATAGGGAGGTAGTCACCCCTAAATGGCACAGAGTACCACTGTGGCTGTTCCTCTCAAGTATACTACATTCAATACTGTTTGGGGGCGGGGGGGGGGAGAGAGAGACAAATTGCAAGGGTAAAGCTGCAGCAACCAGGTCTCTAGCACTGAGCTTGGTTCTGCGGCTCAAAACGAAAGGGAGAAGAGAACAGTGATGATACCAACGACATAGATCAGAAAAGGGACGAGATTTTGAAGAGGGAGCACAGGAAGCTATGTAGGAAGCTGAAAAGCAGGACCACAGGGGTAGTAATCTGACTGCTGCCTGTGCCATGCACCGGTGAGAGTAAGCATAGGAGGATTTAGCAATTGAATGTGTGGCTGAAGAATTGGTGCAAGATGTAGTGTTTCAGATTTATGGATCATTGGGATCTCTTCTGGGGAAGGTACGACCTGTACTAAAGGGACGGGTTACATTTGAACCTGAGGGGAACCAATATCCTTGCAGGCAGGTTTACTAGAGTTGTTGGGGAGGGCTCATAAGACCGTAAGACACAGGAGCAGAATTAAGTCAATCGGCCCATCGAGTCTGTTCTGCCATTTTATCATGGATAATCCCAGATCCCACTCAACCCCATACGCCTTCTCACCATATCCTTTGATGCCCTGACCGATCAGCAAACGATCAACTTCTGCCTTAAATATACCCATGGACTTGGCCTCCACCGCACTCTGTGGCAAAGCATTCCACAGATTCACTACTCTCTAGCTAAAGTAATTCCTCCTTCCCTTGTTCTAAAGGTCACCCCTCAATTTTGAGGCTGTTCCCTCTAGTTCGGGATACCCCCACCATAGGAAACATCCTCTCCACATCCACCTTATCTTGTCCTTTCAACATTTGGTAGGTTTCAATAAGATCCCCACATAAAGCTGCTAAATGCTCATTTGTTAACCCCTTCATTCATGGAATCATCCTCGTGAACCTCCTCTGGACTCTCTCCAATGTCGACAAATCCCTTCTGAGATATGGGGCCCAAAACTGTTGACAATACTCCAAGTGCAGCCTGACTAGAGATTTATGAAGGCTCAGCATTATCTCCTTGCTTTTATATTCTATTCCCCTTGAAATAAATGCCAACATTGCATTTGCCTTCTTTACCACAGACTCGACCTGCAAATTAACCTTCTGGGAGTCCTGCACGAGGACTCCCAAGTCCCTCTGCACCTCTGATGTTTGAACCTTCTCCACATTTAGATTATACACCACACTTTTGTTCCTTTTACCAGAATGCATTATCATACATTTCCAAACACTGCATTCCATCTGCCACATTTTTCCTCCCATTCGTCCAATTCAGAATCAGAATTATTATCACCGGCATGCAATGTGAAACTTGTTAACTTAGCAGCAGCAGTTCAATGCAATACATAATCTAGCAGAGAAAAAATAATAAAAATAATAAGTAAATCAATTACAGTATACATATGTTGCGTAGATTAAAAACATGCAAAAATAGATATACTGTACATTAAAAAAAAGTAAGGTAGTGTCCAAAGATTCAATGTCCATTTAGGAATCGGATGGCAGAGGGGAAGAAAATGCTCTTGAATCACTGAGTGTGCGCTTTCAGGCTTCTGTATCTCCTACCTGATGGTAACAGTGAGAAAAGGGCATGCCCTGGGTGCTGGAGGTCCTTTATAGTAGACACTGCCTTTCTGAGACACCGCTCCCTGAAGATGTCCTGGGTACTTTGTAGCTAGTACCCAAGATGGAGCTGACTAGATTTACAACCCCCTGCAGCTTCTTTTGGTCCTGTGTAGTAGCCGCTCCATACCAAACAGTGATCCAGCCTGTCAGAATGCTCTCCACAGTACAACTATAGAAGTTTTTGAGTGTATTTGTTGACATGCTAAATCTCTTCAAACTCCTAATGAAGTATAGCAGCTGTCTTGCCTTCTTTATGACTGCATCAATATGTTGGGACCAGGTTAAAACCTCAGAGATCTTGACATCCAGGAACTTGAAACTGCTCACTCTCTGATCCCTCTATGAGGATTGGTATGTGTCCCTTTGTCTTACCCTTCCTGAAGTCCACAATCAGCTCTTTCATCTTACTGACGTTGAGTGCCAGGTTGTTGCTGCAGCACCACTCCACTAGTTGGCATATCTCACTCTTGTACGCCCTCTCGTTACCACCTGAGATTCTACCAACAATGGTTGTAGCGTCAGCAAATTTATAGATGGTATTTGAGCTATGCTTAGCCACACAAGTCCTACTGCAATTTCGTTGCTTCCTCAGCACTACCTACCCCTCCCATTACCTTTGTATCCGCAAACTTTGCTACAAGGTCATCAATTCCATTATCCAAATCATTGACAAACAATGTGAAAAGTAGCCATCCCAATACTGACTCCAGGGGAACACCATTAATCATTGGCAGCCAACCAGAAAGGGTCCCTTTTATTCCCACTTACTGCCTCCCGTCTTGCCAGCCATTCCTCTATCCACGCCAGTATCTTTCCTGTAACACCACAGGATTTTATCTTGTTAAGCAGCCTCGTATGTGGTACCTTATCAAATGCCTTGTGAAAATCCAAGTAAATGACATCCACTGGTTCTCTCCTTTGTTCACCCTGCTTGGCTTAAACTAGTTTGGCAAGGGAATGGGAACCAGAGTGATAGGACAGGTCAGAGGATGGTGCAGTTCGTGTAAAAAAGTAAATGTAGCAAGTAAAGAGACTGAAGAAGGATTGGCAGTGGACTCGGCAAAACTGCAATCAGTAGCATGGGTTGAAATGTATCTATTATAATGTGAGAAGTATCAAGAACAAGAGTGAAGAACTTGGAGCATGGATCAGTGCATGAAACTGTGATGCTGTGGCCTTTACACAGACTTGACTGTCACAAAGCAAAAATGACTGCTAGATGTTCAGGGGTTTAGATGTTTCAAAAGGGACTGGGAGGGAGGTAAAAGAAGTGGTGGAATGGTATTTCTAATCAGGTACAATATCACAGACGATTGTCTACTGAGTTAGTGTGGGTCAAAGTCAGAAACAGAGAGGAAGTAATCACTCCATTGGGAGTATTCTGTAGATCTTCCAATAGTGACAGAAACACTGAGGAGCACATTAGGAAGCAGATTTTGAAAATGTGGAAAATAATAGGGTTGCTTTCATTCGTGACTTCAACTTCCCTAATATTGATTGACACCTCTAGTGCAAAAGGTGTAAATGGGGTGGAATTTGTTAGGGTTGTCCAGAAAGGATACAATATGCAGACAGGCCAACTAGGAAGGGCTATATTGCATCTGGTACCGAGCAATGGACCTACTCAGGTGACAGATCTTTCTGGGTAAACATTTCAGAGACAGCAACCACAACTCCTCAACTTTTACCATAGCCTTGGACAGGAATAGGAGCAGACAATATGGGAAAGTATTTAATTGAATTATCATGCGATGATACAGGAATCTGGGAGTGTGAATTGGGAACTAATGTAATAAGGGAAATGCACAACAGAAATGCGGAAGCTGTTTAAGGAGCACTTGCATGTGGTTCTGGATAGGTCTGCCCATTTAGACAGGCAAAGGATGGTAGGTTAAGGAACCATAGTTAACAAGAGACGTGGAACATCTAGTCAAGGGGAATAAAGAAGTTTACTTAAGGTTTTGGAAGTAAGGATCAGACAATGCTCTTGAGAGTTACAAGGTAGCCAGGAAGGAGCTTAAGAAGGGACTTAGAGCTAGAAAGGGACTGGGAAAGGCCTTAGCTAGTAGGATTAAGGAAATCCACCCCCCGCCCCCCAAGGCGTTCTGCACATACATGAAGAATAAGAGGATGACTAGAATGAGTCTAGGAATGATTAAGGGTAAAAGAGGAAATGTGCCTAAAGTCAGAGGTAGGAGGAGGTCATTAATGAATACTGCTTTAGTAATCACAGTGAGACTGATGAACTGCCCTTGACAAATGACAGTGTCGAACAGGATAATATGCTGGAACATGTCAATGTTAAGAGAGACTATGTGCTGGAACATTTGAAAAACATTAGGATAGATAAGATCAGTCAGGATATACCCAGGTTACCATGGGAAGCAAGGCAAGAGATTGCTGCGCCTTTGGCGATCATCTTTACGTATTCTCTGGCCACAAGAGTAGGACCAGAAGATTGGATAGTAGCAAGTGTTATTCTTTTGTTTAAAAGAAAAGGTCAAGGGATAACCCTAGGAATTATAGACCAGTCTCACAAGATTCTTAGAGACAACGTTTATGAGCATTTGGAGAACTATAGCCTGATTAGGGATAGTCAACATGAGACGGGCAGATCATGCCTCACGAACCTAACATTCTTTGAGGAAGTGACAAAACAAATTGACGAAGGTTGAGCGTCGAATAGTCGGCTGGTGGCGTAGTGGCATCAAAGCCGGACTTCGGAGCGAAGGTTTCCGAGTTCGAATCCAACCGGCTCCCTTGCACGCTTTCCATCCATGCTGGGTTGAGTGTCAAGCTAGCAACTCGACCTCGTAAAAATAAGAAAGGCGGCATCCCGATGACTCCACTTGGAGTTAAGGGCTTTCAATAATTCAAAATCAGAGCATCGGATGTGGTATGTGGATTTTAATAAGCCATTTGACGAAGTTTCCCAGGGTAGGCCCATTCAGAAAGACAGGGGCAATGGGATCCAGGGAAACTTAGATGCAGCAGATTGGAACGTATTCTGCCTGGAGGTCGGTAGCAAGTGGTGTTCCACAGGGATCTGTTCTGGGACCTCAGCTCTTTGTGGCTTTTATAAATGACTTGGACAAGGAAGTGGAAGAGTGGATTTATAAGTAGCAGATGACAGGAAAGTCAGTGGGGTTGTGGATAGTATAGGTTGCCTAAGTTAAAACAGGACATTTGATAGAATGTCGAGCTGGGCTGAGAAGTGACAGATGGAGTTCAATCTGGAAAAATATGAAGTGATGCACTTAAAGGTTCAACTTGAAAGCAGAGTACAAGGTTAATGACAGTATTCTTAACAGTGGAGAAACAATGATATTGGAGTCCACATCCCGCAAAGTTGGAACTCAAGTTGATAGAATGGTTAAGAATGCATATGGTGTGTTGACCTTCAATAGTGAGGGATTGACTTCAAGAGCCACGAGGTAATGTTGCAGCTCTATAAAACTTTGGTTAGACCAGATTTGGAGTATTGTGCTCTGTCTGTTCATTTCATTATAGGAAGGATGTGGAAGTTTTATAGAGGGTGCAAAAATTTACCAGGATGCTGCCTGGATTAGACAGCATGTCTTATGAGGATAGATTGAGTGAGCTAGGGCTATTCTCTTTGGAGAAAAGGAGAAGGTGATTTGATAAAGATGTACAGGATGTACAGGAAGCATAGACAGAGAGGACAGCCAGAGACTCACCTCCCCCACCACCCAGGCAGAAATGGCTAATACAAGGGGGCATAATTTTAAGGTGATTAGAGGAAATTATAGAGTGGGGGGGGGGGAGGAGTGTCAGAGGTAGGACTTTTATTTTTAAATAGCGGTGGATGTGTGGAAAGTTAGTAGCAGATACATTAGGGACATTTAAGAAACTCTTAGATAGGCACATGGATAAAAACAAAATGGAAGGCTATGAGGGAAGGAAGGGTTAGATTGATTTTTAGAGTAGTTTAAAAGGTTAGCTTAGCACTATGTCGTGGGCCAAAGTGCCTGTACTGTGCTGTACTGTTTGTTTCTATGATGACAATGTCCTGCTAACAATCAAAACTGGTTCAAAGTAAACAAAAACACACATTCAGAAAGTTTTGTACAGAAGGTAGCTGATACAAACATAATGAAACTTAGATGGACAACAGCAGAGTAGACAAAAATAAATGTAAGGGGTTTCTTCTTTTATGTTACTGCTAAGGCTAATAAAAATGGCTTCTTTGTTATGTTATCATAAAAATGGCTTCTCTGTGATGTTAACTCTGAGAGCGGTTCTCTCTAGCAGCTTGTTTGGGTTATAATTACTGTCAACGAGAATTGTATTCATTTGCTAACCAATTGGGATGGATGTTATTCTTTCTCGTGTCTGTAAGCTATTGTTTTCACGGGCTTTGGAGAGAAGGCGCAATGGGGCAAAGAGAGGAGACGCAATGCTGTAAACTGGGTGATGGAATAGACCCCATGCGGGACTCCGAGGCCCAGGGTCTTCGGTGAAAAGAGGAGGACAGACTCGTGTGGAGCATTTGGTTGATCACCGAGGGTGGTCCCATTCGAAGGTTGGTGGAGCTTGGAGGACATCGACTGGAGGAAGGGGGATCCGGTTCTGTAAGAGCTCCAATGATGTGTGCACAAACTGGTTAATAATAATGGCGCCTTTTTCTTTTAATAGTTAAACAGTTCTTATTTTGTTCCTTTCCTATCTACATAGTCAAAGTATGAGTTATAAAGTGTAATCATTTAATTGCATATGGTGTACTATGTTATTTGGCGTGGTGGAGTATGTCACCAGGGGGCTACATAAAGACCAAGATTTAAAATTCAGCAATGTTCAAACCAGAAAAGTCTATTTTAGATTCATGAAGGAAGCAAGGCTGGAATTTACATATTACACCTGTTTAAAATAGAAAGGGCCAAATCTAGTAACGATAGCTCTGACAACCTCGTGTCTCTGGTGAAGAAGCTTCACAAGATCATAACCTGAGAGAAAAGCATATAAATTGAGGAAACTGATAAGTACATGAAACTTTGCATTTTAAAAATGATGGCTCTCAGTTCAAAAGCAGCATCATTATACCATGGTCAAAACACTCGTTATAGCTCAGCTGGACAATTTAGAGAATGTCATAGCCTCAAAAAGGATGCAAAAATTCGTTTGTATGGCATCAGGCATGAGAGGCTTTAAATATGTAGAAAGACAAGAGGGGTCATATTGCCCTTTTCACAGCAAACAAATTTAGTAATATCTTCAAGATTCATGAGTTTTAATTGTGTACATTGAAGGAAATTGGCCATGGCAGAAGGAGGGAAAAACAGATTTTAAATTGATTGGCCAGTACTTTTTGCAGCTTTCAAAAGGGAACCATACAAACAGTCAAAAACAGAAAAACAAGCAGAGTAACGGGAAAAAGGCATGGTGTGATCTAACTGAATAGCTCTCAAGGAATGACACAGACATGGGATTATAGACTTCTGTGCTTGTGCTCCAAAATTCCATGGTTCCGTGGAACTAAATGCAGATGCTCTCAACACCCAAATAGTATTGTATTAATGCATTCACATTAAAAAATTTGATTTGCAGCACAATTGTAAATGTAATTTCACAAAACACTTATGTAACGGATTTACACCATTAATTCTCAATTCAAAGATATTTAGTCTGATGTTCAAACAGACTGGCACAATCCTAATCAAAAGTAGACACTTGATATTTCTGGTGTTTATTTTACTCCAACAATTTAAGAGTAAGCATCATTAAGTAATTTTAGTAATAGTTCTGTTTCCAAATTACTACTTCAAAAAATATGAAATTTAATTCCTTTATTGCTGCATTTTTAACCCTGCTTCCCCCTTCCCCAAACACATAGATAGACACAATTGTCCATACCTGCCTCCTTCGATCACTGTCCATTTACTCACTAGGCTTCCACTTCACCTTGTTAGGATGCTTCCTGAGGGAACACAATCGGCATGGTATGACTGCAACAGTGAAAACATGCCCCATACATGGTTCCTAGCTCTACATGAACATATAAACTAGAGGAGCAGATATAGGGTTATTTGATCACAGTGATGATGAAAACAGCATGAGGGAAAACTACTGGGCATATTTTAACATACAAATAAAGACTGTTAGATATTTCCATTCCCAGAACATAAGAGAACTTTGGAACAGGCTCAAGATTTATGTAGAAACAGTATTTCATCAAATTCCATCAAGCAAGCACTGAATCTAGCTCTGACTGAAACAGAGATCATGTCACACAAAAGATAGGTACTGCAATTCATTTTCAGGATGAGAGCAATTGCCAGAAGCAATTTTACTTTCATAAGTCCACATTATCTCTGCCCAAATATTTTTGCAGTTTTCTTAAGTCATTTACAGGAAATGGACATCAGTCGCCACTTACTGCTCTTTCTTAAGTGTCCTTTTACCATATTGCTAAGATTCCATTATTAATGCAAAAAAAAATCACACACTAAAACTAAATAAGAGATTTGCCAGTTAAGGCTCTCAAGCTATTTACATGATGTACAGTCCCAACTAGCTCTATTACTAAGGAAACTGTTGTGAACACAGGTAAATAAGCATAATAAGTAAAATTGCAACTGTTTTGAAGTTTCAGGATTGGAAAAGTTTAAAGCAAAATGTTCATCACCATTAGTAGAAGACACAAATCATGTAATTAAAATAAACTTCATGCTGGGAGGACCAGAGAGCATTTAGATAATGCACAAATTGGGGGCAGGGGGTGGGAAATCAGACAGGAGAAATGTCAGAAGTAAATCAAAAATGTACACTGGAACTTTAAAGTTGATACCCCCCCCAAAGGCGACAAATGGCACTAACGAGTCAATTAGTTTGTGAATAGTAGAAATGAAGGATCACAGACAAATGGAAAATTCCAGCAACCAGCTAATAATAGCAGTGATCTAAATTCCAGCAGCAAGTGCAAAAACAGTAAGATGAATGTTGCTGAGTTAAGATGTGAAACTATTTTCAATGAGAAGGAAGATTTGCTTCAAGTAAGTTGATATTCTCCCTTTATGGAACTATTAAACACACAAGGTAAAAACAGATATCCAGGATCATGCTATGATTAGCAAAAATTTAGAAGCAAAGAAAGCAGGAAAAATAGTATCAACAGTCATTAAAGTAAAAAGATGTAAGAGCATTCTCAGATGAATACTGCAACTTCACACAAGGATGACTGAGCAAAAAGATGCAAGAAAAAAAGGTCAGGACTATCCCAAAAGCAATAAGATGGAAACAACTACCCTTTGAATAGTCCATACGGAAATAATGGCATTGCTATCATGACAGATGTATGTTCTTAAAGGAATAACTAAACATAAAATACCACGGATAACTGCTAAACAAAAACATGCAAGGCAGCAATTGTGATAAATAGTGATAAACACTGCAGAGGCATCAGTGTACTGAACAGGCTTGTTTGGTGCCCAAGTTCACCAAGGATTACAATGCGGGTTTCACTATTGTCGCATCACTTACTATGTAAAAAGGATGGAACCAGGAAACAGAATACAACTTTGTAACAATTTACTAGTGGTCCTCAAACTGGATTCAACAGGCTTTTACAGATATATGGTACAGTTTACAACAAACTTATAACAAAATCTGGGTATACAACTTAAACAAAATTATCAGAATACGAAATTGCTGGCAAATACTGAATTTACTGCCCATCTCAAATTGCCCATGAGAAGATGGTGGAGAGCTGTCTTCTTGACATTCAACAGACCTTCTGGGTAAAGTATCCCTTCAGTGCATTTCAGAATTGTGACCCCACAATGATCAAGGACCAGAGATATATTCCCAAGTCAGGATGGTATGTGATTTGGAAAGAAACCCGCAGCACCTGTTACCCTCATCTTTCTAGTTGGCAGAGGTTGGTAATTTAGTTTATTAATGTCTCACGTACCAAAGTGCAGTGAAAGACTTGTCTTGCATACCATGCATACAGATCAATTCATTACAACAATACAGGGTAAAACAATAACAGTGCAGAATAAAGTGTTAGTTACAAGTGCAGCACAAATAAACCATAAAGTGCAGGGTCAAAGCAAAGTAGATTGAGGTCAAGAATCGATTTTATTGCACTAGGAAACCATTCAATAATCTTGTAACAACAAAACAGAAGCTGTCCTTGAGCCTGGTACAAGCCTGGAAGGAACTGCTGGAGTACCAGGTGGGCAACTGCAGTCTTTTTTTTAAATTGTGATAGTTCATAATATTGCCATGGTACTCCAGATCCAGAGAAATGAATGCTTTGGGTGGTTGATGGGAATGCAAATCGAACAAGTTTTCTCCAAAATGGCAGTTTCTGAACAGTTATTAGTGCTGCACTCTTCCACGCATTTGGAGAATACTCCATCAGACTGCTGACTTGTGCGTTGTCAATGAGGGAGACTGAGGAGTCAAGACATGGATCACTCACTCCTGGATACCCAACTTCTCGCCTCCTCATAGTAACTGGCTGTTTTAGTGAATTTACTGATCAATAGACACTCCCAGGCAACTTTTGGAGGATTTGAATATTGAGAAAATGTGGCTGAGCAGATACTCCCCCTTTTTCATTCAAATTTTCAGCAAGCCTTCCCACTTCAGCTTCATTATGGAGGCAAAACATTAATGAAGAACTGAAGACACCTAGCCTAAGCTCACTACCCTAAGGAGTCCTTGCAGTTTTGTCCCAAGATCAAGAGATTCTGCAGATGTTGGAAATCCAGCAACACACACAAAATTCTGGAGGAGCTCAACAGGTCATGGAATTGAATAAACAGTCAAAGTTTCGGGCCGAGACCCTTCATTAGGCAAAAGTAAGCTTGCCAATTGCTAATGATATAATCAAATGTACATGCTTGCCAAGGTGAACAGAATCTAGAAATTCTCAGACCAATTTCCTGATGGGCAGGAATTCCTCAGGAAATGGATACTGCTACATTAAAATGCATGCACTAAATAAATTGCATGTTTAATTGCATGTACATTAAATGTCCAGTTTCTGGGCTGTTTGAAGCTTTCAAAAACCCACTTAAACAAGGTACAAGTTCTCAAATTCAAAATAGAGCACAAATACTTCAAATTTCATGAATCCAGTTCAGTAATGAGAAAGTGGTTATGCATTTTTAAATTAACATTTTCAATTATTTAAAATTGGGTTAACAGTGAGGAGAAACTGATAAAAAATACTTTGTTTAAATCATTATTGATTACTCACCCGCAATTTTAATAAAAAATTTAAGTGTAAATACATCACAGAATTCAGTCAAGATTTTTACAAATTACAGTACATTTTGAAATACTGTCCAATGAAACTGTTTCAAAATGGGTTGATAGGTAGCTTGAGAAAAAGAAACTCACTAACTAAACAGTTGCAATTTGTAGCACAATGTGGCCAAATCACACAAACTACCCAAGGTAGAAATTCTTAGCCAACGTAAACTACAAAGAGGAATCAGCTAACTAGAACTGCAGATCAGAAGGAATTATGCTCAACATAAACACAAGATATTCTGCTAATGCAGGAAACCAGTAATGCACACAGTGTGCTGGAGGAACTGATTAAGGACCTCAGCCCAAACCGTCAAAAGTTTATTTCCCTCCGTAGATAACTGTCTGACTTGCTAAGTTCCTTCCAGCATTTTGCGAGTCAAACCGTGCTCAAAAGGTCTACTACATAGGGAGTACAACATGGGTAAATACAAGGTCATCCACTTTGGAAGAAAAACAGAAGATCAGATTATTTAAACAGTGAAAGATTGCAACATGCTGTTAAGCAGAGGGACTTGGGAGTGCTGTTGCACAAATCTCAAAAAGTTGATTTGCAGTGCAACAGGTTATCAAGAAGGCAAATAGGATTGTGGAAATGTACTTTACTTGCAGTAACAAAATGGCATTTTTGTCCATAACAAAATGTACCAGAGGACTTTGCTAATAGTGTTTGTGCAACATTATGCTGCTGGAGCTCAAGTCCTTGACAAACTGCAGACCAGCAGATGCATTACTGGAAGAATGCCAAATACACTGATTAAGTAGAAGGACAGAATACACCCTTTCCTTAAACTGAGGCACTGGTTGCTACACTTAAGTATAAAGGAATTACTATGCTGTTTGTTTTGTTTTTAGGCTATCACCAGCGGTGATGGTCTCCCCTTGCTGCAAGTAAAATAAACACATTTATGATTGATTCACTCCAAGTTCATTGTTGCTTGTTATAGGCCATAGTAAAAAAGGTACTCGACAGAACTTGGGAGGTTCCACTGAGATCATGTGTTTAGGTTTCAGGAGCTGACTAAGGGGGATTCTAGTGACTGCTTGCTCCCAGGGAAACTCTGGCAGAGGAACAATCACCAAAAAGCAAGATTACTGTTTGGCCTTTCCAGGCAGATAGCAAATATGAGTTGTGCCCCCTCTCCCATTCTATACAAAGTTCAAAGTAAATTTTATTTTCAAACCATATATAGGTCACCATATACAACCCTGAGATTCATTTTCTTGAGCACATACTCAGTAAATATATAGAATAGCAACTATACAGGATCAATGAAAGATCAACCACAGTACAGAAGACAACAAACTGAGCAAATGCAAATATAAAGAGCAATAGATAACAAGAACGAGAGATAATGAGATAGAGTTCTTGAAACTGAGATCATAGGTTGTGGGAACATTTCAATGATGGGGCGAGTGAAGTTGAGTGTAGTTATTCCCTCTGGTTTAAGAGCCTGATGGTTGAAGAATAGTAACTGCTCTTGAACCTTATGTGTGAGTCCTGAGACTCTTGTACCTTCTACCTGATGGCAGCAGTGAGAAGACAGCATGAGCTGGGTGGTGGGGATCTGTGATGATGAATGCTGCTTTCCTATGACAGTGTTTCATGCAGATACGCCCAATGGTGGGGAGGGCTTTACCCATGAAATGTACTGGGCCAAATCCACTACTTTTCATAGAATTTTCTGTTCAAAAGGCAGTAGTGTTTCCATAACAGGCAGTGATGCAGCCAGTAAATATTCTCTCCATTACACATTTATAGAAGTTTGTTAAAGTTTTAGATGTGATGCTGAATCTCCGCTGACTCCTGAGAAAGTAGAGGCGCTGCCGTGCTTTCTTCACAATTGTACTTATGCGTTGGGTCCAGGACAGGTCCTCTGAGATTTAAACCCTCTCCACCTCTGATCCTTCGATGAGGACTGGCTCACGTCTGGTTTCCCTCTTCTGAAGTCTATAATCAGTTCCTTGGTCGTATTGACATTGGTGTCACAACAACAGCCTCTCACTCACTCAGCCAGATTTGCAAACTCCCTCCTATATGCTGATTCATCACCTTTGATTCAGCCAACAACTGCGATGTCATCAGCAAACTTGAATATGACACAGTCATCAGTGTAAAGCGAGTAGAGCAGGGAACTAAGCACACAAGCCTTGTGGTGCACCTGTGTTGATAGAGATCACAGGGGAGATGTTGTTGCCAATCAGAACTGACTGGGGTCTGCAAGTGAGGAAATCCAGGATCCATTGCAGGAGGTATTAAAGCCAAGGTCTTGGAGTTAATTAATTAGTTTTGAGGGCAAGTTGTGCTGTCTATTGAGCGTATCAGTTTCTCCTCTCCGCAATTCCAATGCTTTTGGCACAGTGAACAGAAATATATGGGTATCAATGATTAGATTTGACTGGTAAGAGCATTAGGGACACACCAAATAAAATCTAGCATCAGGGACACACTAGTAAGGATAATATTTGTGTAAATGGAATAGGTGGATAGTCTACTAATGTCCTAAAATCAGGTCCAGTGCAGGTTAGAATAGGGGATCAGGATTTATGTTATAATTTTTTTTACTTTCTCTGGACATGCCTGTAAACTTACGTAGAAGAGATTTATTGTGTAAAATACAAACTACTATTACCTACACCAGCCGTCCCCAGCCACCAGGCTGAAAGCATGTGCTACCGGGCCGTGAGGAAACGATATGAGTCAGCTGCACCTTTCTTCATTCCCTGTCACGCACTGTTGAACTTGAACATAGGGTTACCAACTGTCCCGTATTTGCCGGGACGTCCCGTAATATTGGGCTAAATTGGTTTGTCCCATATTTCCCCCGCTAAGGTAGAGCATTCCTATGAAACCTTTAGTGCTGAAATGGCATGAAGCGAAGAAGTAAGTACCATTAATTTATATGGGAAAAATTTTTTGAGCGTTCCCAGACCCAAAAAATAACCTACCAACTCATACCAAATAACACATAAAACCAAAAATAATGCTAACATATAGTAAAAGCAGGAATGATATGATAAATACACAGCCTATATAAAGTAGAAATAATGTATGTACAGTGTAATCGGGAAGATGAAGGCAAAACCAATTTGTGGGAGAAAAAAAATCGGCACAAACACGCATGCGCACACAGGTGCCCACGCAAGGCTTCATGGTCATTGTAATCTTTTCTGGGATAAAGCGTCACGGGATTTGACTGCTACTTTTGTCCCTTATTTGGGAGTGAGAAAGTTGGCAACCCTAACTGTAAAATACATATTGAGGTGAGTTTAACCCTACTTGACCACCACCCCCGCCCCCCCACCGCCCGGTCCGCAAGAATATTGTCAATATTAAACTGGTCCGCTGTGCAAAAAAGGTTGGGGACCCCTGACCTACACTACTGAGGGACTTAATGTGTGTATACCAGAGAGCTATTGTGGATTATTCCACTTCCGGAGTAGTCAACCTAATTTGCATAAATGGCAGGTTTCTCACTACCCACTTATCAAAGAGTCTGAAATTTTTTTTATGAGAGTGCCTTGAAAGCGTCCAGAGATTTTGCTAGATTCTGTTCAGACCTGCAACTTAGTGACACTGTTATCTTCACAGTATGGGTTATTATGACTCGGCTGGAAATGACCATTTTATACACCAGAAATTAGACCTTTATATTGATAAGGAAATTGGTCTTCATATTCTTGAAATATGCATGGGCAATTCCAGTATTGCAGCAGCAAAGCAACTCCCCCACAAGGTTCAGCTGACAATACAAAATTGAGAGAACAGGGAACCGCACCTAACATTAGCAGTTTCTAGAGGTAAGGCAGCAAAGGACCTTGGGCCAGTGGTCAAAGGTCTGCAAGGACTGCCATAAGAGACCTGGAGAAAAAAAAAGGGGCTGTAACCAAAATGATGGCTTTTGGTACCACCCAGATGGACGGCCTGTGGCTCCTTCAGAATTGTCACCATGGATTGCCTGCTGTGTTCACAAGTTCACACATGCAAGAGGGGATTGACGTCATACAAATCAGACATGGTATGTCCCTAGTTTATCACAGACCGTAAATCAAGTTTGTGAACAATGTATGACATGGATTTTACAGAATCCAGGGAAACTAGTGAAGATGCAAGGATCTCACCACCCTCTGATAAACCTTTCATGCTTTTACAGATGGATTTTATAGAATTACCTCCATGTGAAGGATATACAGTGCCTATAAAAAATATTCACCCCCCCCCCACCCTAGGAAGTTTTGTTTTACAACATTGAATCACAGTGGATTTAATTTGGCTCTTTTGACACTGATCAACAGAAAAAGACTCTTTCATGTCAAGGTGAAAACAGATCTCTACAAAGTGATCTAAATTAATTACAAATACAAAACACAAAATAATTGATTGCACAAGTATTCACCCCCTTTTGAAAATAACACCAAATCATCACTGGTGCAGCCAATCGGTTTTAGAAGTCACATAATTAGTTAAATGGAGATCTGTTTTTGGAGTGCATTCAAGGTGTTTCAATTGATTGTAGTAAAAATATACCTGTACCTGGAAGGTCCAACTACTGGTGAGTCAGTATCCTGGCAAAAACTACATCATGAAGACAAAAGAACACTCCAAGCAACTTCACAAAAAAAGTTATTGGAAAGCAAGTCAAGAGGTGGATACAAGAAAATTTCCGAACCACTGAATTACCTGTACTTGGAGTACAGGTAAGTCAATCATCAAGAAATGGAAAGAATATGGCACAGCTCTAAATGGACAAGCAGGTAATCCTCAAAAATTGAGTGACCATGCAAGAAGGGGACAAGTAAGGGAGGTCACCAAGAGACCTATGACAACTCTGGAAGAGTTACAAGCTTCAGTGACTGAGATGAGAGAGATGGTGCACACAACAACTGTTGTCCGGGTGCTTCACCAGTCGCAACTTTATGAGAAAGTGGCAAAGAAAAAACCACTGTTGAAAAAAACTCGCACGAAATCTCGGCTAGAGTTTGCCAGAAGACATGTAGGAGACTCTGAAGTCAGCTGGAAGAATGTTCTATAGTCCGATAAAACCAAAATTGAGCTTTCTGGCCATCAGACTAAATGCTATGTTTGGTGTAAGCCAAACGCCACACATTAAAAAACACACCATCCCTACTGTGAAGCATGCTGTGGGAATGCTTCGCTGCAGCAGGCCCTGGAAGGCTTGTGAAGGTAGAGGATAAAATACAGGGAAATCCTGGAGGAAAACCTGATATAGTCTGCAAGAGAACTACAACTTGGAAGATTTGTTGTCCAGCAAGACAATGACCCCAAACATGAAGCCAAAGCTACACAGAAACAAGGCCAAGTCAGAATCTGGATCTCAATCCAATTTGAGAATTTGTGGCTGGACTTGAAAAGGGCTGTTCACTCATGATCCCCATGCAATCTTACAGAGCTTGAGCAGTTTTGTAAAATTGCATTGCCCAGATCTGCAAAGCTGATAGAATTATCCACACAGACTCAAGGTTGTAATTGCTGCGAAGAGTATATCTACCAAATACTGACTTGAAGGGGGTGAATACTTATGTAATCAATTATTTTGTGTTTTGCATTTGTTGAGATGTTTTCACTTTCTCCGTTGATCAGTGTCAAAAACCCAAATTAAATTCACCGTGATTCAACGTTGTAAAAGAATAAAACATGATATGTATTGCACATTATTGCATTATTGATTTTTTCCATGATGGGTTGAAGTATTTCCTTGTAGAAAGAATGACGCAGTTATAGTAGCTAAATGTACATTTAAGGAAGTCATCCCGAAAATTCAGCATCCCTTGGAAATTGTCTAAGTGACTACAGTACCCACTTTACTGAGAAGGTAATAAAAGCCTTACTAATAGACCAACTTTTCCATTGTAGCCACCATCCTCAGTCATCAGGCTTAGTAGAAAGAATGAATAGAACCACCAAAAACAAGGAAACTGGATTGAGATGAAAACAGATCCTACCTTTGCTCCCTATGACAATTAGGCCCAGAGCCAATAGAACTGCTGGATTGTCCCCATACAAAATCATAATGGGGCAGCCATTGTGCCTACCATTTGATTCACCACTGGGAATTAAGCAAATGGGCATACATAATTTGAATGAAAGCATGCTGGTCTATTGTGTATCTTTGATAAAATGTATTACCAAGTATCATCAACAAGTGAAGGAAGCACAACACATGATGGAAGACACTACGTGTCACGACAGAGAGCCTGGAGGTTATGTGGTTGTCCAGACACTTAAGAGGAAAAATTGTTTGCAACCTTGGTTTGAAACACCACTCCAAGTACCGTTGGTGACTAATACAGCTATCAAGGTCAGAGAGAAAGCATTGTGGATATGCACCTCGCACTGTAAAAAGATTTCTGAGCCAATAAAAATGCATGACACCTCAACAACCACACTGATCGTCCTGCTCATACTGGCAATGCTGGAACTAACGGATGCGCTGGCATATATAAAGTGCCCCTGCGCGATTGGTGCAAACAAGTAGTATGGGGAAGGGCTGCTGTTACCTTGCCTATGTAGTGCCCCACATGCGACGCTTGGCATCACGACCTCATCACCTTCTGGTCCAGCAGTATCAGAGGTCCATATCAGATGCCAAGAGATTCTGGATGATAGTCTTCGCTGGAATATGGGACCACTAGACTGTCCTGGGAACCGATTAATATGGCAAGGGCTTTGGAGAAAATAGCAAATGAGATTCCTATGCCCTTGATCAAACCCAACAAGCATTAACCAAGTTTTTGGCAGAACTGGGGGCTGTTCATACAGTTGCATTACAGAACAGAACGGCTTTGGATTTTATTCCATTGGGAAAAGGGGACAGTTGTGCCCTGACCAGGCAAGAATGCTGTACTTGCATATTTGACAAATCAGAAAATGTAACTAATTTGGCAAACCACATTTGAGAAGCTACCAAAGAGATTAAATAGGGGATCAGTATCACAACTATTACACTCTGGGACACTGGGAGGATGGTGGACAACTATTCTGCATTATATAACAATGGCTGTTATTCTTTTACAATTTTTTTGTGAAGTAACAGGACAAAGAAAAGAAAGGGGTGGGTACTCGTTGAGCTGGACGGATGCAAATGGGATTTTGGGTTGGGATTTGAAACTGCATCACTGTATTATATAAACACATATGCATATTTCAATTACTGTATTTGGTGAAATGTAATGTTGTCATAAAACAAAGTGTTGTCACCAAAAGGATGGAATGTGGAAATGTACTTTACTTGCAGTAACAAAATGGCATTTTATCTGTAACAAAATGGAACCTGTATTGCACCAGTACTATGCTAATAGTGTTAGTGTAACATTAATCCAATGGAACCAAGTCCTTGACAAACTGCAGACCAGCAGATGCATTACTGGAAGTATGCCAAATACATTGATTAAGCAGAAGGACAAAATGCACCCTTTCCTTGAACTGAGGCGTGGGTAGCTGCACTAATGTATAAAGGAGTTACTATGCTGTCTGTTTTTTTAGGAGGCTATCACCGGCGCTTGGGCAATGACAGTCTCCCCTTGCTGCAAGTAAAATAATTGGGCTTATGATTGATCCACTCTAAACTCAGTGTTGTTCGTTAAAAGACGCTGCCAAAAGGTTCTCAACAGAATGTTGGTCTTCATTGCCAAAGGAATTGAATTTACGAGCAGGGAGGTTGTGATGCTGCTGTACAGGGTACTAGTGAGGCTACACCTGGGTATTGTGTGTAGTTCTGGTCTCCTTACTTGTGAAAAGATATACTGGCTTGGAGGTGACGCAAAAAGGTCAACAGGTTGATTTTGGAGATGAGAGGGTTAGCCTATGAGGAGAAAATGAAGTGCGTCACTTGGAGCTATACTTGCTGGAATTTTTAAAAAATTACCTGGGGAGGGAAGCATTGGGGGAGAAAATCTTATAGGAACATAAAATCAAGAAAGGGATAAATAAGATGTAGAAATTGTTTCAACTGGTACATGAGACTAGTACTAGCGGAAATAGCCTCGAGATTCTGGGGAACAGATTTAGGACAGAAATACAGAAAAACGATTCTCTGCACCTCCCCCCTCCCTAAAGAAATATGAAACTGTGGAATTCTCTGGCAGAGAGGCTGAAGACACAGTTAAGACAGATTTTTGCATAGCAGGGGAATTAAGGGAACAAGGCAGGTCAGATGAAGCTGAGTCAACAGCCAGATTAGCCATGATCCTTTTGAATGGCAGAGTAAGCTTGACAGACCGGATGGCCTACTCCTGCTCCTATTTCTTATGTTCTTGTGCATCACTCTTGAAGTTGGTGTTTGAATGCAGTTATCAAAGCACACATTCAAATTCAAAAAGCAAAAAGGGTGCTGAGACATGATACATGTATACAAGGCCAGGTGAAACAACTAAAATCACTGAATCATTTTAGAACTTCTCTGTCAAGGCTTACATTTCCATAAACATTCGCTCATCCACAAAACTGCCAACCCCATGGCCGTGGCTCACTAAATCTTTACAAACTTACACACATGCATCAACATCTTAAACATCAACTTACTAGCTTAAATATCTTCACAGCATTGCCGTAACCCCAATTTAAGGTTTCCTGGCCTTGACCTTCCTATTCAACCTTCCTATTTTCATCCCACCATTGGCATGCATCTTTCACTTAGCCACATGCTCTGAAGTTCAAACTAAAACTTATTTCCCTCCCTTTTTTTGAATTAAAGTCCACCATTGTGTTCCTGTCTTTGCATCTGACTCTGTCAGATGACATCTAAGTGACTTGCTGCTGTAAAACACAATGAACAATAGCAAGTTGTTGAAAATGAAAGGAGGAAACAAGTACTGGTCAAATCCCAAAAATATTAGAAAGATAACAAATGATTTATATTAGCTAGCCTTAAGGTAATGATTCAAATTAAAGTGCAAGGATAGGTCAGGTTTAAAAATGACTCAACCCTGAAATCAAGATTTATTTTACTGGGGGAAATTATATATAGTTGTCATATGGAGGTAGAATTTAAGGGAAAAAAAACATCTAAGAATACCTTTCTGATAAAATTTCTACATTCATTTCCAATCATCTTACTCTACTATACTGTACAAAGGAACACTAGAATGAGATAGTAGACAGCACTCGGGCAAGAGAAAAATCAAGAATGAGGACTGGTAATGAATTATAAACTTAAGTACATAATTTTGTTAAAGAGTGTGGGGTGGAAACCTGACTTCAGGCTGACTAATTACATATTCTTTACTTAAGGGAACTGGCATTACAGGGAGCAATCAGCTTAGCACTTTCTTTTCCATTAATCAGTTTGATGTCTGGTAAATACTATGTAAATTACACTGTTTCTGAGTTTTGAAAGATATTGAGAAAAAGAAAGAGAAAAAAATGTTCCTAACTTTAAAAGCATCCCCTTATAGCTTAAGATTGTAAAATTACCTTGTCAAAATGCCTTTCAACAACATATCCTCTGACTTGCAAGAGCTTCAGAAATATCAACCTGTTTCAGTTTAAGCAATGTCTGTTCTTGTTTTTAAACACATTAGAGTTTTGGGCTGAATCACTGGGAACTTTCACAATGTTGTTTGCAGTAAAAAGTGTTACTCCATAAACAGAGTGAAAGCATCTCAGTTGTAACCATATTCTTCTCCCAATCACCCACGTAATTTAAGTTCAGCCACTAAACTTTTACAGATCAGATTACCTAACTCACAACCTTGGAAATAAAATCAAGTTTTAGATCCATTCTGAAACAAGTAGCACCAAGAAATCCTAAGATCTGCTGTATTATCCTTCAACAAAATTTAAAGCCATGACAACTTAAATCACACAGCAAACAGTAATACATTCCAAGCTAAAAAAAAATCACATCCAAGTTCATAAATCCAGAATCAGTCAAAGTTACAACACACAAATGACATGTGCACAGAAGATGGATTCCAAACCAATGCCAATGGTAACCATTTACTAATCAGAGAATGGCAGCAGTCTGGAAACCATACTCAAGAGACTGGCAGAAGTAGAAACCTTCAAAACTCTTTACTTTTTAAAACAGTTCTTAGATGTATTGTTGAAAAGCCCCAACAAACAGGGCTACGAACCTGATGCTAGAAAGTGAGAAGAAATTGTGCAGTTTTTCTTTGTTAAATACTTTTGATTCCATGAAACTATGGCTAATTCCTTTTTCAAAGCACACTAAACACCTGGAAAACCAAGCTCCTTCACTAATCAACCCTTAATGTCTATGAAGTGACACATGATCTCATATTCTTTGGTCCACCTCTCAGTGAGCATACACATTGAGGAAAGAATTGATTCCTCCATCACCTTTGGCTATCAACAGAAGAGTGCACAAAGATCAAGACCTCAAAGCCATCTCCAGTTTCCCACCCTTACACACAGTTCAAAGAATATGAAAAACTCACAAAGAACACCATGAACAATACTGCTACAAATTATTTCATAGATGAAGCATAATCAAGATTGCTCAGGGCAAAACTGTAATAAAAAATGTTTGATGCCAAAGATGAGAAGCAAATGCAAAGTCTGCAAGAAAAATCAGTGGAGGATAATTGTCCAGAATTTATTTTGCTCATCTGCTTTATGTTATCTAGAACTCCATCTATTAAGTGGGACAGGGTATATGCAGAATGTGCAACCAAAGGGCTTTTAAACCTACAATGCCTTCCATGATGTGCGAACAAGAGAAGGAATGCTACACAAAAGAACGCTAAAATTAGTAGCAGAAATGTATCCACTGATTGCCTATGTATAACTGTATTGAATTAAACATCGGATAACAATGACATTAAAAGGTAAATCACATCAAAACTTCACGGTAACAAAGAGACTAATCAACTTGTATCAAAAAGAAAGTTCAATGTATCAAATGTTAAAATAACTCGAAACCTGGATCCTTGTTTTAAACTGCAAATTACCAGATGTCCGTCGCTGACAGCCTTGCTCCAAGGTTATGAGCTCATATTGACTATATACACCAACCGCAACACGTCAACTGCTCGCAACAAAATCACGCATTATAACGCAATGCTTTGCGTTGCTCAGATTTTCGAGCTGCTTCGTGCACCGCTCAGGCCGCCCCAGCCCCCACTGCTCAGCAGCTACCACTTTTTTTTTGCACGAACCGCTTTCATTCCATCAAAGCCCGAGGACGGAACAAATAAACTCCCCCAAACCAATCAGGTGGCGAATTCCGCGCTGAGCGACAGCTATCCCACTAATCGGAAGAGAGAAAGGGCGGGATTGACGGCAGCAGCATATTCGCGGGCTCAGGACGCAAAGGCAGCGCTTTTTGGTGCTTTCCGTAGGCCTAGAGGCTGCGAGGCCCAGGGACCCTACTTTCCTACCGGCGGTTGGGCAGCGCGGCGAAAGCACCGAGGGTTCCGCAAATCGATAATGCACCAAGCCGAGGATGGGTGCGAAAACGCAGCGCTCAGGACGGCTGGGGTGCCCATCGGCCGGGCGGTGGTGTGTGGGACGCGGTGGCCTACGCGACGCCCACCTTCCTGCGCGGCATCCTCCACTGCCGCTTCCACTCGCACACTTGGCCACCGCTCACGCCGTTGACCGTTGTTGTTTTCTACCACTTCCGGCACACAAGCGGAAACCAACCACCCCGAAATTCCGGGTGATGTAGATTCAGTTTTTGCCCGGAGCATTTGGTTCCTATTTCACAATCAGGTGACGGAAAAATGGCCTGAGTCTATTGCAGAAATCTAAATCAAAAATTAAAATGTATTTTCACTTAGTATGCCCATACGTTGTAATCTATTATATATTAAAGGAGCAAGTTTGAATCCTGCAGTGGAGAATGTTGTTCTTCTGCTGGTAAACAACAGGAATTCTGCAGATGCTGGAAATTCAAGCAACATACATCAAAGTTGCTGGTGAACGCAGCAGGCCAGGCAGCATCTATAGGAAGAGGCGCAGTCGACGTTTCAGGCCGAGACCCTTCGTCAGGACTTAACTCTTCCTTCAGTCCTTCAGTTAGTCGTGATGAAGGGTCTCAGCCTGAAACGTCGACTGCGCCTCTTCCTGTAGATGCTGCTTGGCCTGCTGCGTTCACCAGCAACTTTGATGTATGTTGGTTCTTCTGCTGGTTTTGCTTTTGATCATGACATTCCAATTTGCAAATTAGTCACTTGTTTTTACTGTTTGACCATATTAATAATGCGTCACTTATTAAGTCACAACCATTTATTTTAATTAGAATTTATTTAATATTAGAATAAAAGCTATATTATACAAAGTGTGCAGGGGACCATAGAACATACAAATCTACAGCACATTACAGGCTTTTCAGCCCACAATGTTGCACCAACCACATAACCTGCTCTAGAAACTGCCTGGAATTTACGTACTACATAACCCTCTATTTCTCTAAGCTCCATGTACCTATCTTCGAGTCTCTTAAAAGACCCTGCCTCCACCACCTTCGCTGGCAATGCATTCCACACACCTACCACTCTCAGTCACATAGAGGAGGGGTCCCAGAACGGAGCCCTGCGGAACAACACTGGTCACTGTCCTCCATGCAGAATATGACCCATCTACAACCACTCTTTGCCTTCTGTGGGCAAGCCAATTCTGGATCCACAAAGCAAGGTCTCCTTGGATCCCACGCCTCCTTACTTTCTGAATGAGGTTTGTATGGGGGACCTTATCAAATGCCTTACTGAAATCCATATACACTACATCCACTGTTCTACCTTCATCAATGTGTTTTGTTACATCCTCAAAGGATTCAATCAGGCTTGAAAGGCATAACCTGCCCTTGACAAAGTCATGCTGACTACCCCTAATCAGATTATGTCTCTCCAAATGCTCATAAATCCTGCCTCTCAGGATCTTCTCCAACAATTTGCCTACCACTGAAGTAAGACTCACTGGTCGATAATTTCCTGGGTTATCTCTACTCCCTTTCTCGAGCAAGGGAACAGCACTTGCAACCTTCCAATCCTGCGGTACTTCTTCCATCCCTATTGATGATGCAAAGATCATCACCAGAGGCTCAGCAATCTCCTCACTCGCTTCCCACTGTAGCATAGGGTATATTTCATCTGGTCCCGGTGACTTATCTAACTTAATGCTTTTCAAAAGCTCCAGTACATCCTCTTTCTTAATGTATTTACATTCAAGCATTTCAGTCCACTGTAAGTCATTCCACAATTGCCAAGATTCTTTTCCCTGGTAAATACTGAAGCAAAGTATTCATTAAGTATCTTTGCTACCTCCTCCGGTTCCGTGCACATGTTTCCAATGTCACACCTGATTGGTCCTCTTCTCACACGACTCTTCCTCTTGCTCTTCACATACTTGTAGAATGCCTTGAGGTTTTCCTTAATCCTGCTTGCAAAGGCCTTCTCATGGCCCCTTCTGGCTCTTCTAATTTCTTTCTTAAACTCCTTCCTGGCAACTTTGTAATTTTCTAGAGCTCTAACAGTACCTAGTCCCTTAAACTTTTAAGCAACATACATCAAAGTTGCTGGTGAACGCAGCAGGCCAAGCAGCATCTATAGGAAAAGTGTGGTCGAAAAGTTGAAGAGCCGAAGAAATTACAGATGGGGAGCAGTGAGAGATGGTTTCACTGAACTCCCGTCGAAGACAGGATCTAAACTTCTTCGGTGTAGGCATCACTGGAAGAGGCTTCGCAGTAGTGAATTTAAACGCAAACAACAGGAACTCTGCAGATGCTGGAAATTCAAGCAACATACATCAAAGTTGCTGGTGAACGCAGCAGGCCAAGCAGCATCTATAGGAAAAGTGTGGTCGAAAAGTTGAAGAGCCGAAGAAATTACAGAAATTACTTTTCCTATAGATGCTGCTTGGCCTGCTGCGTTCACCAGCAACTTTGATGTATGTTGCTTGAATTTCCAGCATCTGCAGAATTCCTGTTGTTTGCCCTTAAACTTTTAGTAAGCTTTTCTTCTTAACTAGATTTTCTACATGCTTTGTACACCATGGTTCTTTTACCCTACCATCCTTTCCCTGCCTCAATGGAACATACCTATGCAGAACGCCATGCAAGTGTTCCCTGAAGATTTGCCACATTTCTGCTGTGCATTTCCCAGAGAAAATCTGTCCCCAATTCATGCTCCCAAGGTTCCGCCTACCCCAGTTAAATGTTTTCCCAAATTTTCTGCTCCTATCCCTCTCCAGTGCTATGGTAAAGGAGATCGAGTTGTGATCACTACCCCCAAAATGCTCTCCCATCGAGAGTTCTAACAACCGACCAGGTTAATTTCCCAACACCAGATCAAGTACCGCCTCTCCTCTAGTTGGCTTACCTACATATTGCATCAGGAAACCTTTCTGAGCACACCTAATGAACCCTACCCCATCCAAACCCCTAGCTTTAAGGAACTGCCAGTCAATATTAGGAAAGTTAAAAATCATCCATCAGAACAACCCTTTTATTATTGCACTGTTCCAGAATCTGCCTCCTAGCTGTTCCTCAATGTCTCTGTTACTATTGGCGGGGGTGGGGTCTATAAAAAAAAACACCCAGTAGTTTTGTTGCCCCTTTCCTATTTCTGACAATCCCTTCATAACTTCCTCCTTTTCTACAACAGTGATACTATCCCTGATTAGCAATACTACACATCCACCTCTTTTGCCTCACTCCCTGTCCTTTTTGAAACATCTAAAGCCCGGCACACTCTGCATCCATTCCTGCCCCTGAGAAATCCAAGTCTCTGTATGACCACTACGTCACAGTTCCACGTATTGATCCACTCTCTAAGTTCATTCGCCTTGTTTACGATACTCCTCACATTAAAATAGACACATCTCAAACCATGAGGCTGCGTGCATCTTTGCTTTAGCATCTGCCTATCCTTCCTCACAAACTCCCTACAAGCTGTCTCTACTTGTGCACCAACACCCTCCAATCCTCTGCTTCTTCACTTCGGTTCCCACCCACCTGCAAATCTAGTTTAACCCTCCCCAATAGCATTAGCAAACCTCCCTCCCAGGATATTGGTTCCCCTCCAGTTCAGATACAACCCGTCCCACTTGTACAGGTCACCACTTCCCCAGAAAAGGTTCCAATGATCCAACAACTTGAAACCCTGCCCCCGACACCATTTCCTCAGCCATTCATTCATCTGTGTTATCTTCCTGTTCTGACTTTCACCGACTCATAGCACTGGGAGTAATCCAGAGATTACCACCTTGGAGGTCCTGCTCTTCCCAAATCCCTACACTTACTACGCAGGCCCTCTACCCCTCTCCTGCCTATGTCATTGGTACCAATATGTACCACGACCTCCAGCTGCTCACCCTCTCCTTCAAGAATATTCTGCAACTGCTGAGAGACATCCTGGACCCTGGCACCCAGGAGGCAACGCACTGTCCTGGTGTCTCTCCTGCTGGCACAGAATCTCCTATCTGTCCCCCTAACCATCGAGTCCCCTATGACTAATGCTCTGCCTGAATTCATCCTACCCTTCTGAGGCTCAGAGCTGACCACAGTGTTATAGGTCCAGCTGCTGCTGCCTTGCCCAGATAGGTCATCCCCCTCAGCAGTATCCAAAGGGGTGTACCTGTTGCTGAGGGGAATGGCCACAGGGGGACACTGCACTGACTTCCTTCTCCCTTTACCCCTCTCGGTATTTACCCATCTACTCTCTGAATTCTGCTCTCTGGGTGTAACCATCTGCTCAAAAGTCATATCTGTCAATTACTCTGCCTCCCGGGTGATCCTTAGTTCATCCAAATGCAGCTCCAGCTCCTTAATGCGGTTTTTCGTGAGCTGGAGTTGGCTGCACTTCCTGCAATTGTAGTCATCAGGGAGACCATCAGGTTCCATGAATTCCCACATCCTACAGGAGGAGCGTTCCACTGCCATAGCTGCCGCCCTGCCTGCACTGTTCTATGGGCAACCCTTCTAAAGGGTTAACTGAAGGAAAAACCTACCCTTTTTACCTGTTTCTTTGACCTCAGCCTCTTCTCGTTGAAGCCTTGTCAAAGCCTCTAAGTTCCCAGTCTGACTCTAGCTCCCACTCCAACGATGGCTAGACCCTCTGTCTCTTTTATGGTTTAAAAAAAATAAGAAAAACCTCCACACAAGGAGAAAGAACCCATTGTGTTTGGTGATGCTCCACCTGCTTTCCACTGTCAGCGATGCCTCCGACACCTCCCGTGCCTGCACACTGGCTCCTGTTTTTAAGAAAAATTCCCACGCAAGGACAAAGAACTCACCACATTTTCCAATATCAACTGTGTTTGCTTGAATGAGGTTGCAAAACATTACACAACTATTGACTCAAATTTCTTTGAAATATCATATACAGTTATAACCCAATGTACAGATTTTTTGAATTTTTCACTCTAGTCATTTGTCCTGCCATGCCTCTGGTGACTCCAAGTAAAAAAACTATATTCTCAATCCTATTGCCCTTGAGAGGGCCTTCCATTTCTCATGAGCTTTGTTCCTTTGGTCAAAATATCATCTGTACGTACTTGTTCTGTGATGTGGAATATCAGAATCAAATACAATGACAATATGAATTGTATATCATAATTTGGCCTGGTGATAGTTCTTCTTCAGCCTATCACCCCAACTGGGGCATAGGTCGTCAACAGTAACTCGCCAGAATCCTTTGTCCTGGGCCAAAGTGTGTGGGATATACACTTTCATTAGCAAAACAGATATTATGGTACAACTCTGTAAAACATTAGTTAAACCACAACTGGAGTACTGCTCACCACACTTCCCAGAGAGTCAACAAAATTTTTCCTGATCTCAAGCATTTTAATTATGATGAGTAATTGGATAGCTTGGATTTGTTTTCCTTAGAAGCTGAGAGTGGATCTCATAAATGCATACGAAATTGTGAGGAGCATTGACGGGGTGGATAGTGGGAAATGTTTCCACGTGGCAGAGGCGTCAAAAGCTAGATGGTATGGGGTTAGAGTAAGGAATAAGAGGTTCAGAGGAGTCAAGGGAAGATTTTTTCCCCTCAGAGGGTAGTTGGGATCTGGCATACACTGAGGAAGAGATTTAAGCATTCAATTGACTCACTCAGAGATAGAAGGCTGTGGACCAATTGCTGATTCGTGAATTTTGCCTCTGTACAACAACCTGTTCAATCCACGTTGCAGGTCTGCTGAGCTACCACACCAAACTCCAGCTTTGGCAAAAAAAAAACAATTATACACAGTGGATCTCTTAATATCTAGATTTAATAATGGACGAAAAGAATGACACACATCTTAGAGGACGCCATTTTATGGCTTTGTGACAGATTGATTGTACCTTACTCTGTTGTAGGGATCAGTTAGCTGTGTATATAGCATGCTACTTCCACCATTTAGTATGCATGCCTCCTGCATTGTAGTGTCATCAGTTGGTCACCTCATTTTTAGCTTTATCTGGTTCTCCTCCCATCATAGTCTTTTACATTTGTCATTGATCTTGGATTGGTCCCCTGGCATGATTGTAATGGCAGTACAAGTAAAGTGCCAGGCCATATGTTTGCTAATAGTAATGAGGTAATGATCTTGGGCCATGAAGCCATCGTGCCCAGAAATACCCAGATTTGAATAAGAATCTATAAATATTCTGAATTAACTTAGTGCCCTCAGAAATGTGAAGACATCACCTTCATAAGGTGATAATCACTCATCCCAATATTATTTTGGCTGCATGTGTCAGTGACAGGAAGATTAGCGAGGGGGAGGTCCAAAACGCTTTTCCTTCATGTTTGTTCTCTCCATCTATTCCAGGCCGCATCCAAAGTGCAACTTGTAAACAAGGGTAGGCCATTACACATAATATGACTGCTCCATCATTCAATAAAAATTGCAGTTGAACTTTTACCTCGGAATTACCTTCTTGCACAAACCCCACATCCCTTGACCCCTTAATATCTAAAAGTCTACTGAGCCACTCTTTCTTAAAGACTTTGATGTCCCCTCATTCTGTGATCTCACCACTTTCGGTGCTTCTGAGAAGTGTTCAGCACGCAGGAGTGCTGATTCACCAGATCAGGGACGACTGAGGGTGATAGTTAACAGATTTCCATGGAAATGTTTGACCTGACACACAGGATACAGAACCAAGTTTAAGGACTCCCAGGACCACTCCAACACAAATGTATACCAATCAGCTACCCACCTCCACTGGGTAAATACTGTCTGTGCAGCAGATATTTTGAGGGTTGCCAATGGAAGAGTTTGTGATTATAACCTCATCAGGCTGGTTCTTACCATGCATGTTGGGCAATTCTCCCAATTCCAACAGGTTTTTATATGTGAGCAGAACCTTACAGGTCAAATGGCCTGTGCACATCTTTGTCATTTCAGATTCCAACAGTATGGCTACATTACATCCAGTTTTACTTTTTTTTGTTGTATGTTATATTTAGTTGTCATATTTGTCTCAGTACTGTGACTTTTTAGCCCAGATTAAAATCAACCACTGAGGGTCTGAAGTCACAGAAAGAGAGTCAGGTTATCGACATTTCCTGAAGAACATACGAATCAGAGAGGCATTTATGACCCATCTGGAAGTTCCAACATCACTAGAGTTGATAAATGCTTTTTCAAACTCTAGGTTTATTTAAATTAATTAAATGTACATTCCATCAGCTGCCAAGGGAGAATATGATCTTGTTATTTTTGATGATTAGGTGGCATAAATAACACAATTTTATGCCAGGTTTAAAAAGTTCAAAGTAAATTTGTTATCTAAGTATGTATATGTTACCATACACTACCTTGAGATTCATTTTCTTACAGGCTTTACAGGAAAAATAAATCCATAAAAACTATACAGGTTAATAAGAAGGCAAACAGAATGTTGGCCTTCCATTGCGAGAAGGATTGAATTCAAGAGCAAGGAGGTCATGCTGCAACTGTACAGGGTACTGGTGAGGCCGCACCTGGAGTACTGTGTGCAGTTCTGGTCTCGATACTTGAGGAAGCATATACTGGCTTTGGGGGCAGTGCAGAGGAGATTCACCAGAGATGAAGGAGTTAATGTATAAGGAGAGATTGAGTCGCCTGGGACTATACTCTCTGGAATTCAGAAGAATGAGAGAGGATCTTATAGAAACATACAAAATTTTGAAAAGGAATAGATAAGATAGAAGTAGGAAAGTTGTTTCCATTGGGAGGTGAGACTAGAACTAGGGGACATTGCCTCAAGATTCAGGGGACAAGATTTAGGATGGAGATGAGGAGAAACTGTTTTTCCCAGAGAGTGGTGAATCTGTGGAATTCTCTGCCCAGGGAAGCAGTTGAGGCTTCTTCACTAAATATATTCAAGATACAGTTAGATAGATTTTTACACAGTAGGGGAATTAAGGATTATGGGGAAAAGGCAGGTAGATGGAGCTAAGTTTACGGACAGATCAGCCATGATCTTATTAAATGGTGGGGCAGGCTCGATAGGCCAGATGGCCTACTCTTGCTCCTATTTCTTATGTTCTTATAAACAAAGACTGACAAACGACCAATGTTCAATGTGTTATCTGTATGCTAGGATGAATCAGATTTATAAAAGGCTCTCAACTACTGTCCTCTCCAAAATTACTATCTGGTGGAAACAGATGAGTTCGAGTTGTACAGCATGGAAAAAGGCTCTTCGGCCTATGGAGTCTATGTTGACCATCAATCACCCACCTCCATTTTCCTCACGTTCCTAACAACTCGTCCCAGATTCCTCCACTAACCTACACACTAAAGGAGAGTGACAGTGACCAATTTACTTACCGACCCACAAGTCTTTAAGATGTAGGAGGAAACCAGAGCACTTGGAAAAAGCCCCATTCTATACAGACTGTATCAAAGGTCGGGACAGACTTGGATCTCTGGCTTTATTGGCTGTGCTATTATGCCACTCCTAACCCATTGTCAATGTGACTCACTTTCATCTCAGTGACTCTTGCAAATATGAAAGACTTATTCATGTGTTTGTTATAACTAAACTTGAATATTTCAAAGGTCTCCTGCTAGTCGCCATATCTGCCAGACTCCACAAGTATTGTTGCCCATATTCCAATTCACTTTCACCCTGTGCTCCCTGTATAGATTGGCTCACGGTCCAAGCAGAGACCATAAGACCATAAGACAAAGGAGCAGAAGTCAGCCATTCGGCCCATCGAGTCTGCTCCGCCATTTTATCATGAGCTGATCCATTCCCCCATTTAGTCCCACTCCCCCGCCTTCTCACCATAACCTTTGATGCCCTGGCTACTCAGATACCTATCAATCTCTGCAATAAGTACACCTAATTACTTGGGCTCCACTGCTGCCCGTGGCAACAAATTCCACAGATTCACCACCCACTGGCTAAAAAAATTTCTTTGCATCTCTGTTCTGAATGGGTGCCCTTCAATCCTTAAGACATGCCCTCTCGTACTAATGCATAACCATACACTTTCCAACATTGTATTTCATTTGCCACTTCCTTGCCTATTCTTCCAATCTATCCAAGTCTCTCTGCAGACTCTTTGTTTCCTCAGCACTACCAGCCCCTCCACCTATCTTTGTATCATCAGCAAACTTAGCCACAAAGTCATCAATTCCATAATCCAAATCGTTGATGTACAACGTAAAAAGCAGCCCCAACATGGACCCCTGTGGAACACCACTGGTAACCGGCAGCCAACCAGAATAGGATCCCTTTATTCCCACTCTGTTTTCTGCCAATCAGCCAACGCCCTATCCACATATGTAACTTTCCCGTAATTCCATGGGCTCTTATCTTGTTAAGTGTGGCACCTTGTCAAAGGCCTTCTGAAAATCCAAATATACAACATCCACTACATCTCCCTTGTCTAGCCTACTGGTAATTTCCTCAAAAAAATTGTAATAGGTTTGTCAGGCAGGATTTTCCTTTAAGGAAACCATGCTGAGTTCTGCCTATCTTGTCATATGCTTCCAGGTACTCCGTAACCTCATCCTTGACAATCGACTCCAACAACTTCCCAACCACCGATGTCAAGCTAACAGGTCTATAATTTCCTTTTTGCTTCCTTACCCCCTTCTTAAATAGCGGAGTGACATTTGCAATCTTCCAATCCTCCGGAACCATGCCAGAATCTATCGACTTTTGAAAGATCATTGCTAATGCCTCCACAATCTCCACAGCTACTTCCTTCAGAACACGAGGGTGCATTCCATCTGGTCCAGGAAATTTATCTACCCTTAGACTAGTCAGCTTCCTGAGTACTTTCTCTGTCGTAATTGTGACTGTGCACACTTCTCTTCCCTGCCACCCTTGAGTGTCCGATATACTGCTGATGGCTTCCTCAGTGAAGACTGAAGCAAAATACTCATCCACCATCTCCTTATCTCCCATTACAATTTCTCCAGGATCATTTTCTATCAGTCCTATATCTACTCTCACCTGTCTTTTACTCTTTATATACATGAAAAAGTTTTTAGTATCCTCTTTGATATTATTTGCTAGCTTCCTTTCATAATTCATCTTCTCCCTCTTAATAACCTTCTTAGTTTCCTTTTGTAAGCTTTTAGAAACTTCCCAATCCTCTGTCTTCCCACTAATTTCTGCTTCCTTGTATGCCCTCTCCTTTGCTTTAACTTTGACTTTGACTTCTCTTGTCAGCCACGGTTGCATCCTTTTTCCATTCGAAAATTTCTTCTTTTTTGGAATACAGGTTTCCCCTGCCATCTGAAGGTAGAGCGTTCCTATGAAACGGTTCATAAGCCGAAATGTCGTAAGGCGAAGAAGCAATTATCATTTATTTATATGGAAAATTTTGTGAGCGTTCGCAGACCCAAAAATAGCCTACCAAATCATGCCAAATAACGCATGAAACTTAAAATAACAGTAACATATAGTAAAAGCAGGAATGATATGATAAATACACAGCCTATATAAAGTAGAAATACTTTTCCACAATCATTGCTGGCACTGTTCTCTGTAGCGAAAATCTCATGCAAGCGCTCTTGGCAGAAAATCTCACGCAAGCGCGGTTGGCAAAAACACTCTTTCCCGTAACCTTTAAGCTATGAAGTTGCCAAATCATGCCAAACAACACGTAAAAATACACAGCCTATATAAAGTAGAAATAATGTATGTACAGTGTAGTATCACTTACCGGAATCGGGACAGCGCCGAGCACACTGATGATAGTGTGTTAGACTGAGTCATCACAGGTTGGGGTGGTGCAGTGGCCCCCACCTTCCAGGCCGCTGAGCGATATGTTGCCGCGAAGCACGCAGGGGTCCAGCGGTAGCCGGGACACATCCAGCACATCTTTAAGAAAAAAGCTGAAATAAACATGCTAATTAATTATGTGCCACCCGACACATAACTGTTGGCCCAGATCAGAGGCGATTGCCGATTGCACCTAATTAATTAGCATGTTTATTTCGGCTTTTTTCTTAAAGATGTGCTGTGTGTCACCCGGCTACCGCTGCATTCTCCGCGAATCGGTATCTATCCGTGGCCTGGGGGTTAGGGTGGTGGGGCACTGGGGTGTCATCTCATCATCATCTGTTTCCATTAGAGCAGGCAGCTCATCTTCTCCTATGACTGCCCGTCTCCATGTCGAAGGTCGAGGTTCATCATCTATTGTGGCTGATGTGGAAAGCTCGCTGCACTGCTGAGCCTCGCGCATTTTTCTATCATACAGTTCTTTGTAAGCACTCAAACCATCCTGCAAATATCCCCTAAACCGACGTACCCTTTCAAAATTAAAGTCGTACTTTATCATTGCAGCAAAAATCTCACGCAGTTGCTTCACATTCATTTTGCTAATGAATTCGGTTTCGATTGTTATCCTTTTCTCTTCCAATTGCATCAGCTCTTCATCTGTCAGTTCTTGGTGATGGGATGCCAAAACCTCTTCAACATATCTTCGTCAGCTTCCACAAGCCAAACTCATGCTGTCCTTACTTTGTTCACCACGATCAAAACGCTTAATTATGTCTAGTTTTACGCTGTGTAACACCCTTACGAGCTCTTTTAGGCTTTTCCGATACCTTAGAACTCATCTTGCAAACGGCTGCTCACAGGCGTGTGTTTAAGCAATGCCGGCGAGAATACCACTCCGAATCCGGGGGAGAGCGGCTGCTCGGGGCATGCGCTGCCTTTTATCGCGCACTGATTTTTCGTGCGCTGATTTTTTTTCGTAACAGTGAAAACACCTTCTGTCAGTAAAAACAGGGTACTAATGTACGTCTTTCGTAACAGTGAGGTTTCGTAAAGCGAACGTTCGAAAAGCGGGGGACACCTGTATATCTGTCTTGCATCTTCCTCACTTCTCGCATAAACTCCAGCCACTGCTGCTCTGCCATCCTTCCCGCCAGTGTCCCTTTCCAGTCAACTTTGGCCAGTTCCTCTCTCATGCCACTGTAATTTCCTTTACTCCACTGAAATACCAACACATCAGATTTCGGCTTCTCTTTTTCTAATTTCACAGTGAACTCAATCATGTTATGATCACTGTCTCCTGAGAGTTCCTTCACCTCAATCTCTCTTCTCACCTCCGGTTCATTACACAATACCCAATCCAGTACAGCCAATCTCCTAGTGGGCTCAACAACAAGCTGTTCTAAAAAGCCATCTCGCAGACATTCTACAAATTCTCTCTCTTGAGATCCAGTGCCGACCTGATTTTCCCAATCCACTCGCATGTTAAAATCCCCCACAATTATCATAACACTACCCTTCTGACAAGCCTTTTCTATTTCCTGTTGTAATTTGTAGTCCATATCACTGCAGCTGTTTGGAGGCCTGTATATAACTGCCATCAGGGTCCTTTTACCCCTGCGATTTCTTAGCTCAACTCATAAAGATTCTGCACCTTCCAATCCTATGTCACCTCTTTCTAATGATTTGATATCATTTCTTACCAATAAAGCCAGACCTCCCCCTCTGCCTACCTTCCTGTCCTTCCGATACACCGTGTATCCTTGGACGTTCAGCTCCCAGAGAGATGCATCCTTTAGCCACGTCTCAGTGATAGCCACAATATCATACCTGCCAATCTGTAGTTGTACAATGAGATCATCCACCTTATTCCTTATGCTGCGTGCATTTAAGTATAACACCTTAAGACCAGTATTTGGTACTTTTTGCTTTGATTGCACTGCAACTCATCCCAATGGCTGCAAATCTGCCCCATCACCTGCCTGTCTTTCCTGACATCTTTACTGCTCACTATCTTAGATTTATTTCTGTTTTCCCCTTCCTCCGCTCTATCATTCTGGTTCCCATCCATCTGCCAAATTAGTTTAAACCCTCCCTAACAGCTCTATTAAACTTTCCCACCAGGATATTGGTCCCCTTCGGGTTCAGGTGTAACCTGTCCATTTTAAACAGGTCCTGACGAAGGGTCTCGGCCTGAAACGTCGACTGCGCCTCTTCCTATAGATGCTGCCTGGCCTGCTGCGTTCACCAGCAACTTTGATGTGTGTTGCTTGAATTTCCAGCATCTGCAGAATTCCTGTTGTTTGCATTTTAAACAGGTCATACTTCCCCCAGAAGAGATCCCAATGATCCAAGAATCTGAAGCCCTGCGCCCTGCACCAGTCTCTCAGCCACACATTCATCTGCCTGATCCTACTATTCTTGCCCTCGCTAGCACGTGGCACAGGTAGCAATCCCAAGATTACTACCCTGGAGGTCCTGCTTCTCAGCTTCCTTCCTAACTCCCAGAAATCTCTCTTCAGGACCTCCTCTCTTGTCCTATCTATGTCATTGGTACCAACATGTACCAAGACAACTGGCTGCTCACCCTCCCGCTTCAGAATATTCAGGACCCGATCCGAGACATCCTGTACCCTGGCACCTGGGAGGCAACACACCATGCGAGTATCTCTATCGGGCTCACAGAATGTCCTGTCTGTTCCCCTGACTATGGAATCCCCTATGACTACCGCATTTCTCTTCTCCCTCCTTCTCTCCTGCACAACAGCGCCAGGCTCAGTGCCAGAGACCCGGTCACCGTGGGCATCCCCTGTCAGGTCATCCCCCTCAACAGCATCCAGAACAAGATATTTGTTGCTGAGGGGGATAGCCACAGGGGTGCTCTCCACTACCGGGCATTTCCCTTCCCTCTCCTGACAGTGACCCAGTGTTCTGACCCCTGTAGCCTAGGGATGACTACCTCCCTGTAGCTCCTGTCTATCACCTCTTCACTTTCCCTAATAAGCAGTAGGTCATCAAGCTGCAGCTCCAGATCCCTAACACGGTCTCTGAGGAGCTGCATCTCGGTGCACCTGGCATGGATGTGGCCATCAGGGAGGCTGGAGGTCTCCCAGGGTTCCCACATCTGACACCCTGAACAAAGCACTAACCCCGCAGGCATGCTATCTAATTCCACAGGAATGAAACAGGAAAAATAAGTCTACTCACCCACTTACCCAGAGATCAGATTTAAATTCCTAAACTTAATTTTTTTGATCATGTCATGCCCCATACTCAATTTCCTTCAACCAACTCCCTTCAGGGTTTGAGTATCCAAACAGTTCCAATTTCCAAACTTAACCATTCCACTCCAAGACTATATGCCTAGCCCAAAGTTCCAGAATTCCCACAAGTTTTTTTGTATCCCTACCTCTCTCTATTTGAAGACCCTCGTTAGAAAATTAACCAGTTTTAATATACCCACGAGACCTGGAGTCAAATTTTGTATCATGACTTCTGTGAAGCATCGTGGGACACACTATATGTCAAAGGCATTATGTAAATGTAAGTTGCTGTTATGAGTTATTTTAGGGCAAATACTGTGAAAATTATATCCATCTTTGTATCTATCTTTTGATTTTCAGAGGACGAATTGAAATGACAGTTCACCAGATGATGGAATATTTTTAAAGCTCTGGAATAAGGATACACAGAAATCTTGACAGTTTTTAATTGCTTTAAAAATATAATAATGATAGCACCCAAATCTTTATTCAAAATTTTTGGAAGTCTCACGAGAATTACAAATTCTTGAAATATTTCAGTACCTGAATTCAGACTGACAATTCAAATTTGTGTTTAGATGCCCTCTGCTGGCTTATTTAAATTAATACAGACCTACATCAGTGAACATGGGCAGACATGTTGGAACTGAAAACCAGTCAATTTACTGTCGAAGTGCAAATCCAAAATCCAAAGCAACCAAAACTCAACAAATGCGTTTTCTGAAATCCCTAACTGGAATTCAGCATTGCGATGACAAACCTAGGTTTGTAAGCAAGCTACCATCATTTTAGCAAAATCAAAGTAAAGGCCTGGCATAGAAGCTAACAGAAGCAGAATTTTGTTGAAAGTAGCACCAAACCATACATATTCAAGCTGCTTTCACTTTGATTGGAAGTAGTTCTATAAATTAAGACAAAACCTCAGCTTTTACACGACTTTAAATGATCCCGAAACCCAGCTCACATCAGTCTGGTTTGAGTGAGGACATGGTTTAGTTAGTGCAGGTGTGAAAATGAAAGACTTCCAAGCATACCAAAGTTTCTTTTACAGATTTAACTTGGAAGGATGCATGTAGCTTTGGTTTCTGATGTGCATCTTCCCCTATAAATACACTGAAATTTTAATTTATTTTTCAAATATATTAAGGAAAGAATTATTTTTTTTGTTGTTTTTAAGGTGGTGCAGAGCAAAGAATAAATTCCCCCCCCCCCCCACTAGTACACCCCTATCATTTTCCCCAACACCAAAAGTAACATGACACTGGATTTTCAATTCACAACCTCAATAGATATAGCCAGTGTATTCTTGTTTACAGTACAAGTTTGTTTAACCCTTAAAACTGATTTTTAAATCAATTTTCAAGTAGATACTAGCAACTATTAAGTATCCATAACTGTCCTATATTTAAAATTATAACTGATGTAAATTTTATAGTGCAAAATCTATTTTGCTAAAATCTCAACTAACTATACAATGGTGATTAAATGAAAAGTCTGAGCAATGATAAGTTGCATTTTAATGCAAGATTATTACACATAAACTATTCATATGATGTTTATGGGCAAATCTTATCCCATTCTGCTATTAATCATGCCATCACACAGCACAGAAACGTCCTTACACTCACCAAGTCTTCTCCAACAACTCAGCACCTACTTACACTTACCCAACACTCATCCCATTTTATTCTCCCCACATTGTAAGATAATTAATACCAGGTTTTACCCCTCACCTTAACACTGGGACCAATTTACTGAGGCAAATTATCCTACCAAACTGGTCCTCTTTGAGGTGTGGGAGTAAACCAAATCAGCTGAAGAAGTCCTATGTAATCAGAAGGAGAACAGATTGAACATTCCTCACAGACAACATCGGAGGTCAGGATTGCAGCTGTGAGTCACATACTTTATACTCCAAAGCTGCTCCAGCATACCACCCATCTCTGTAACTGCAGCTATACTTTTGTCACTGCTCACTATTGCCAATTACCATGTAACCACTCACCCTTCAAAAAATAAAAAAGGATGATAAACAGGTAATTATGAGCTTGATTTTAAGAGGAGGTTACTGAGCATGTTGAGAAATTTGAATTGCTAAGAGATAATCAACATGGGTTGATGATGCACGGTTAATGTCATAAGCAGAAGAATGTTTACAAATGTACTTTTATGAACAGGAGATTCATTGGGCAGGAGAAGCAAGAAGCGTGGTTAGCAACATATATTTGAATTGGAAAAAAGTAATTGATGATGGCTCCAAACAATTGGGTTGAAACCTCAACCATTCAGCATGTACAGTATATCAGAATGTTGGACATAGTATATCAGAATGTTGGACATCTTATATCAGAACTCTATATCCATGTTTACCAATGGCCCAAAGTTTCATGATCTTGTAACTAAGGTAGACAGCTGCAATGAATTTGTACTACAAGCATTTTCATTACAGTGTATCTGATCAGTTATCTTGAACCAACAAATGTGAGCAGCTAATGTTTTCAATGACAGAGAGCTAGAACTATAGCAATCCAATGTGATTTGGAAGGCCATGTAGATACAGTACCTATAAGAAGTATTCATCCCCCTTGGAAGTTTTCATGTTTTATTGTTTTACAACATTGAATCACAGTGGGTTTAATTTGGCTATTTTTATACTGATCAAAGAAAAAGATTTTTTCACGTCAAGGTGAAAACAAATTTCTACAAAGTGATCTAGATTAATTACAAATACAAAACACAAAATAATTGATTGCATAAGTATTTACCCCATTCGTCAGTATTTAGTAGATGCTAATTACAGCCTTGAGTCTGTGTAGATAGGTCTTTATCAGCTTTGCACATCTGGACACTGCAAACTTCCCTATTCTTCTTTACAAAACTGCTGAAATTCTATCAGATTAGATGGGGATCGTGAGTGAACAGCCTTTTTCAAGTCCAGCCACAAATTCTCAATTGGATTGAGGACCGAGGTCTGGGCTCTGACTTGCCCACTCCAGAGCATTAACTTTGTTGTTTTTAAGCCTTTGCTGTGTAGCTTTGGCTTTATGCTTGGGGTCACTGTCTTGCTGGAAAACAAATCTCCTCCCAAATCGCCATTCTCTTGAAGACTGCATCAGGTTTTCCTCCAGGATTTCCTTGTATTTTGCTGCATTCATTTTACCCTCTACCTTCACAAGCCTTCCAAAGCCTGCTGCAGTGAAGCATCCCCACAGCATGGTGCAGCCACCACCATGCTTCACAGTAGGGATGGTGTGTTTTTCATGATGTGTGGTGTTTGGCTTATGCCAAACATAGCGTTTAATCTGATGGCCTAAAAGCTCAACTTTCGTTTCATCAGACCATAGAACCTGCTTCCAGCTGGCTTCAGAGTCTCCTACATGCCTTCTGGCAAACTCTAGCTGAGATTTCATAGAAACATAGAAAATAGGTGCAGGAGTAGGCCATTTGGCCCTTCGAGCCTGCACCGCCATTTATTATGATCATGGCTGATCATCCAACTCAGAACCCAGCCTTCCCTCCATACCCCCTGACCCCTGTAGCCACAAGGGCCATATCTAACTTCCTTTTAAACATAGCTAATGAACTGGCCTCAACAGTTTGCTGTGGCAGAGAATTCCACAGATTCACCACTCTCTGTGTGAAGAAGTTTTTCCTAACCTCGGTCCTAAAAGGCTTCCCCTCTATCCTCAAACTGTGACCCCTCGTTCTAGACCTCCCCAACATCGGGAACAATCTTCCCGCATCTAGCCTGTCCAATCCCTTTAGGATCTTATACGTTTCAATCAGATCCCCCCTCAATCTTCTAAATTCCAACGAGTACAAGCCCAGTTCATCCAGTCTTTCTTCATATGAAAGACCTGCCATCCCAGGAATCAATCTGGTGAACCTTCTTTGTACTCCCTCTATGGCAAAGATGTCTTTCCTCAGATTAGGGGACCAAAACTGCACACAATACTCCAGGTGTGGTCTCACCAAGGCCTTGTACAACTGCAGTAGTACCTCCCTGCTCCTGTACTCGAATCCTCTCGCTATAAATGCCAGCATACCGTTCGCCTTTTTCACCGCCTGCTGTACCTGCATGCCCACTTTCAATGACTGGTGTATAATGACACCCAGGTCTCGTTGCACCTCCCCTTTTCCTAATCGGCCACCATTCAGATAATAATCTGTTTTCCTATTTTTGCCACCAAAGTGGATAACTTCACATTTATCCACATTAAATTGCATCTGCCATGAGTTTGCCCACTCACCCAACCTATCCAAGTCACCCTGCATCCTCTTAGCATCCTCCTCACTGCTAACACTGCCACCCAGCTTCGTGTCATCCGCAAACTTGGAGATGCTGCATTTAATTCCCTCATCCAAGTCATTAATATATATTGTAAACAACTGGGGTCCCAGCACTGAGCCTTGCGGTACCCCACTAGTCACCGCCTGCCATTCTGAAAAGGTCCCGTTTATTCCCACTCTTTGCTTCCTGTCTGCTAACCAATTCTCCACCCACACCAATACCTTACCCCCAATACCGTGTGCTTTAAGTTTGCACACTAATCTCCTGTGTGGGACCTTGTCAAAAGCCTTTTGAAAATCCAAATATACCACATCCACTGGTTCTCCCCTATCCACTCTACTAGTTACATCCTCAAAAAATTCTATGAGATTCGTCAGACATGATTTTCCTTTCACAAATCCATGCTGACTTTGTCCGATCATTTCACCGCTTTCCAAATGTGCTGTTATCACATCCTTGATAACTGACTCCAGCAGTTTCCCCACCACCGACATTAGGCTAACCGGCCTATAATTCCCCGGTTTCTCTCTCCCTCCTTTTTTAAAAAGTGGGGTTACATTAGCCACCCTCCAATCCTCAGGAACTAGTCCAGAATCTAACGAGTTTTGAAAAATTATCACTAATGCATCCACTATTTCTTGGGCCACTTCCTTAAGCACTCTGGGATGCAGACCATCTGGCCCTGGGGATTTATCTGCCTTCAATCCCTTCAATTTACCTAACACCACTTCCCTACTAACATGTATTTCGCTCAGTTCCTCCATCTCACTGGACCCTCTGTCCCTTACTATTTCTGGAAGATTATTTATGTCCTCCTTAGTGAAGACAGAACCAAAGTAATTATTCAATTGGTCTGCCATGTCCTTGCTCCCCATAATCAATTCACCTGTTTCTGTTTGCAGGGGACCTACATTTGTCTTTATCAGTCTTTTCCTTTTTACATATCTATAAAAGCTTTTACAGTCCGTTTTTATGTTCTCTGCCAGTTTTCTCTCATAATCTTTTTTCCCCTTCCTAATTAAGCCCTTTGTCCTCCTCTGCTGAACTCTGAATTTCTCCCAGTCCTCAGGTGAGCCACTTTCTCTGGCTAATTTGTATGCTACTTCTTTGGAATTGATACTATCCCTAATTTCTCTTGTCAGCCACGGGTGCACTACCTTCCTTGATTTATTCTTTTGCCAAACTGGGATGAACAATTGTTGTAGTTCATCCATGCAACCTTTAAATGCCTGCCATTGCATATCCACCGTCAATCCTTGAAGTGTCATTTGCCAGTCTATCTTAGCTAATTCACGTCTCATACCTTCAAAGTTACCCCTCTTTAAGTTCAGAACCTTTGTTTCTGAATTAACTACGTCACTCTCCATGTTAATGAAGAATTCCACCATATTATGGTCACTCTTACCCAAGGGGCCTCTCACGACAAGATCGCTAATTAACCCTTCCTCATTGCTCAAAACCCAGTCCAGAATAGCCTGCTCTCTAGTCGGTTCCTCGACATGTTGGTTCAAAAAACCATCCCGCATACATTCCAAGAAATCCTCTTCCTCAGCACCTTTACCAATTTGGTTCACCCAGTCTACATGTAGATTGAAGTCACCCATTATAACTGCTGTTCCTTTATTGCACACATTTCTAATTTCCTGTTTAATACCATCTCCGACCTCACTACTACTGTTAGGTGGCCTGTACACAACTCCCACCAGCGTCTTCTGCCCCTTAGTGTTACGCAGCTCTACCCATATCGATTCCACATCTTCCCGGCTTATGTCCTTCCTTTCTATTGCGTTAATCTCTTTTTTAACCAGCAACGCCACCCCACCTCCCCTTCCTTCATGTCTATCCCTCCTGAATATTGAATATCCCTGAACATTGAGCTCCCATCCCTGGTCACCCTGGAGCCATGTCTCTGTGATCCCAACTATATCATAATCATTAATAACATTTCATGTGAGTTTTTTTTCCAACAGTGGCTTTCTCTTTGCCACTCTCCCATAAAGCTGCAACTGGTAAAGCACCTGGGCAGCAGTTGTCGTCTGTGCAGTCTCTCCCATCTCAGTCACTGAAGCTTGTGACTCATCCAGAGTTGTCATAGGTCTCTTAGTGGCCTCCCTCACTAGTCCCCTTCTTGCACGGTCACTCAGTTTTTGAGGACTGCCTGCTCTAAACAAATATACAGCTGTGCCATATTCTTTCCATTTCCTGATGATTGACTTACCTGCACTCCAAGAGATATTCAGTGACCTGTGTTGAAGCGAGGATGAAATCACCGGAGAGACAAAGTCGCCGGTAGATACAAAGCAGCTTCTTTATTCCACACAATGAGGTACAGCAGACATCTACGGACGCAGACGCTTTCCGCAAAAAGGTCTGCGAGCCCAATGTGGGCTCGATATTTATATGCTAAACACAAAGGCAATTGCTACTTAAAAAGTTATAGACAATGCTTCCTTTTGAAGCTACATACAAACACCACACCTTCAGACTTCATCCTTTCCTCCTGATGCCAACATGTCTCGGTGGTATCCACAGCCTTTAGTTCAATCCACAATACATTTATTTGGCATTTTACGTGCTAACATAGAAGACAATTAATATTTATAAAGTATAGGTAATATTGTCTCCGAAACTACAGCATCTGGTCAAACTACGGCGCCAGAAGCATCTGGTATTCACACCTTTTTAGGAAGCGCATTGTGGTGGTCTCAATCCACAGTACTTTGTCAAATAGAAGTCTGGTGGCCAAAGTCATTTAAGTGTGAACAAATCATCTACCCCAAAAAAAAACGCTAACAGTCCCTCCTCTTGGCCCTCCTGGACAAAAATTAAATTTGTATCAGGAAAGGCCAACCTAGGAGGATCTGCTCAAATAGGGCCACAAGTATGCCCTGTCTCGAAATTCACCCCCCAATTTTATGTACCTCTATCTATCCTAGCATTGCCTAATCGCTACCTACCAAATGTTAAGCAGAGAGGCTGTTCCAAGTCTTTGGAAATGCGGCTCCTTTCGTGTGCCTGTCGGCTGTTTCCCTGCAGGCTGACTGCAGCTTAATCACATTCCTTTGTCTTCAGCCCTTCGTCCTCTGGTCGCTGAAACTCTCCTTCCAGGAGCACCCACAGGCTCCCTCATCGATGTACAGGAAGGGTTGGGGTGGCCTCTATGTAAAAGTCTGTAAGGACCTCCCCCCGGTGGCACCTCCTTCCGAACCGTCCGGTTGATCACTGGCCCAACTGCTGATAAGGGCCCAGCTCCTCAGACTAGGGTGACTGCTTTCAAATGTCGAGTGCAGTCTGAAATGCCGTCGAAGTGATGGAACTTGCCATCTCTGCTTTAACTCAAGAATCCCTCCCCGTCTATTTCCCAATAATTTTCTATACTATGCTATAAAATTAATCATCTACCTTCAGCAACCAGCCTTCTTTACAGAGTACCATCATCATCACACCTTAGCAGGCTATTCATGGTTTTCCAACACGCTCTCAGTGTCTTCTGCCATGCTCTCGGGGTCTTCTGCCTTTGCGTTTTCTCCGGGTATGTTTTCATCAGCTGTGGTCAGGTCTGGCATGGCCGGCTGGTGTTCCTGTCTTAGGTTCTCTGTAATTACGTGGTTACTGGGTACACTTGGTTCCCTGCTGTGTCTGTGGGAGCAACAAGAGGGTGAGTTGTATGCTTTAACCTGGGTCCAGTGTTTCCACTGGCTGCCTCGCCGAGTCTGTACACAGACACACATATCATTGGTTAAGAGTACCGTCTGTGGTCCTATCCACCTGGGGGCAAACCCCCGCCTTTCTGGCAGCACCCTCACCATAACTTGGTTGCCAGGCTGTGGAAGGCCTATCCCCTTTACCTCTGGCTCTCTCTGATCAACGATTCGCTGCTGTTGTTTCGCTCGGTCTTTCAACACTTTAAGTTGGTTACAAAGGTCTTCCACATATTGGGTCATTCTATCCCTGTAAGCCCCAGGCTCCCCGCAACCCGTATTTACCCCATAAGGGAGTCGCATTGCTCGCCCCATCAATAATTCGTAGGGGCTGAGACCCAACGTGCAGTTCAGGGTTGCGCGCAATCTCATCAAGATTCCTGGTAATACATCAACCCATGTCTTTCCTGTCTCAGCTATAGCTTTGGCTAACGCATTCTTGATTGTTCGGTTCATCTTTTCTACCATCTCTGCACTCTGGGGGTGGTAGAGTACGTGGAACCGTTGTCAATTCCCTAGTAGTCAGCACATTTCCTTCATCACTTTCTCCGTGAAATGTGCTCCCTGATCTGAATCCACTTGAACTGGGGTTCCCCACCTTGGGAGAATTTCTTGAACTAGGATCCATGCAGCAGTGTGGACGGTGCAGTCCCTTGTTGGGAAAGCCTCTACCCACCGGGTGAAGTGATCCATAATTACTAGACAGTAGCTTTTCCCCCTGTTTTTTGGCAGGGGCCCTGTGAAGTCTATCTGGATGTTTTCCCAGGGTCCCCTCGGCCGAGGCTGATTTGCCAGCTGTAGGTTTCTGCCCTTACCAGGGTTATGCTGGGCACAAATGATACAACGGCGGCAGAATTTCTCAACATCCTTGCCCATCCCTGGCCACCACCAGTCCTACCGGAGGGTTGTGATCATGCTCTGCCTTCCCTGATGCATCACCCCATGATATAACATTAGTAGTATCTGTCTAATATAGCATGGGGCCACCGCGACTCTTTCCTTCCCGTGTGTCCGGCACCCATCTGGTCCCTCATTTGCTCCTTTTCTCCTCCATTTTTCCTTCTCTTCTGCCCCGACCTCTTCATATAATTTTACTAAGCTGGCTTCTGTCGTTTCCTCCTGCACATTTGCAACTTCAATTGTCTCTTGTTCCCCTGCTGCCTTATTCACAGTAATGTCTGCCCTCGGAGGAACCAGGAAAACTTTATGTTCTGGAATGGCCACAGTCTCTCTGAGTATCCCCTGGTGTTTTTGTTCCTTCGCTATATCCTGAACAGCGGTCAGTGTGTCAATTTGTATAGGGTCCTGCTTAGGGGGTTTATACAGACCCTCCTCTAGTTTAACTGGGTCTATCTTTATTCGACCACAATCTTGCTTGTGTGTAGCCCACACTACTGGGAACTGCTGACAAGGTAACCCATAGACCCCATCCGGCCTGCAGTCTCTGATGATCGGGGCAGCTGCGACTATGCTCGGCAGGCTGTGTATTCTGTTGGTTGTATGCATTCGCTGCCCCTGACTCGTCCATAGTATTTCTCCCTTTCCCGAATCTATAACAGCTCCTGCTTCCCGTAGGATGTCTATTCCAAGGATCGTGCCCTCATTATTTGGACAAACCCAGAAATACACTGGAAGCTGCACTCCCCCGATTTCTAGTATTTGCTTTTCGCTTCGTTCTGCTTTTATTGTTTTTCCTCCTACACCCCTGATATAACTGGCCTGTCCAGTTGTTGGTAAAGGTACGTCTGTTATCGATACCGATGCCCCTGTGTCCACTAACATATTGCATTGCCGTCCCCCTAACAATGCCGTTGTGTACATCTGCGGGTCACCAGTGCTGGCATCGGAGCCCGCTGCCCCATCTTTTTCTGCCCTAAGAGGCGCCGTTACTAGCTCTTTGATCTGATCGACGGTCAGACTGGTTGCTGATGGGGTGAGTTACTGGGTGTCTGCTGTGACCTTCGCCTGGGTTTTCCCCCTCCCTTTTGGACACTGTCTCCAGCCATGTCCAGATAGGCCACAGCTTTAGCATATCAACTCCTTCACTGTCTTACACCTGGTCCGGCAGTCCTTTGCTAGGTGCCCTGGCTGCCGGCAAGCAAAACAAACTCTCCAGGACATCACAGCAGCGGCATCCACTATACCCACTTTACGACATCTCTTGCCTTTTCTTTGGTCTATCTCACTGGCCCATGAAACTATCTCAGAGTAGTTGGACCCTACCGTTATGTCTAAATCTAAAACTTCCTGGTGGGCTGAGCTCAGGCCTTCCTTCAGCATTTTTAGGAAGACTGGGTCGTTCCTCCCTGGATTATCCAACCCAGAATACTCCTCGTATGCTCGATATTTATGTTCTGCACAATCCATGGCTGTCTCGTCAGCTTTTTGAATCACTGCTATTATCGTTCCCCAGCTACTTTCGCCTCCCTCCAGCTGCTGCCTCACTTCCCCTTTAAAGGAGCGATATCTTTCTTCATTACTGGCGCTCCCGGTAGTTGTCCATGTACCATCCCGCACCCCCTGGGCCATACTGTCCCACATATTCCTCGGGCACTTCGCTTTCACTAACACGTGTATATCTTTAGGGTGCATCTGGTGAATTTCGACCATTTCTTCGAGTTTGCGCCAGAATTCTGAATTCCCACAGGCGACTTTAAGTGAGGACAACTCGGACAAAATGCTCTGTTTCTCCCCGGGGGGGGGGCGGGGGGGGGGGCTGGTGAAGGGCTTATGAATAGTCGTAATCAAGGTCAAGGGCTGGCTCGGATCATCAGGGTTCTCAACCTGACGTTGCCTGACTTCAACAGGTGCCATTCTAGTGGATCTATCTGGGTAAAACCTCTCCCTGAGATATCTCCATACTAATTCTCACACTACGCAAAATATAAAACCGCAGAGTATGTATTCCGCAATCTGCCACTTTTGGGTATCTGAGCTCATGATGCCTACTGTGTTCCCTTGCATCACACTTGCAAACACATACACTAAAATGCAGCTCCCCGAACGAGTATACACGCCCTTACTCTGGCGTCTCGAACCGTACCGTTGGTTACCACCTTTCGCAACTGGTGGTCAAACTCTCACCAAGTTAACATGCAAAGATTCCTCACTTACATAAACACACATGCACACGCATACACTACTTTTATATCTACCAGTTCAGCTCTCCACGTTCGTGATACTTCGTGTCCCGTTCACCACCAACCGAATAGATCCAAGTGTGAGTGTTATTTTAGAAACATACTCACCAATTTAGACTGCTAGGAACGCTGGTCACACGACGGATCACGAAGTATTCCACTCCTGACACCAAATGTTGTAGCGTGGATGAAATCACCGGAGAGACAGAGTCACTGGAAGATACAAAGCAGCTTCTTTATTCGACACAACAAAGTACAGCAGGCATCATACGGACGGAGATGCTTTCGGTAGAAAGGTCTGCTAGCCCAATGTGGGCTCGATATTTATATGCTAAACACAAAGGCAATCGCTACTTAAAAAGTTATAGACAATGCTTCCTTTTGAAGCTACATACAAAACATCACACCTTCTGACTTCATCCTTTCCTTCTGACGCCAACATGTCTGCGTGGTATCCACAGCATTTAGTTAAATCCACAATACATTTATTTGGCATTTTATGTGCTGACATAGAAGACAATTAATATTTATAAAATATAGATAATACTGTCTCCGAAAGTACAGCATCAGGTCAAACTATGGCGCCAGAAGCATCTGGTATTCACACCTTTTTAGGAAGCGCATTGTTGTGGACTCAATCCACAGTACTTTGTCAAATGGAAGTCTGGTGGCCAAAGTCATTTAAATGTAAACAAATCATCTACCCAAAAAAACTCACTCTAGCAACCTGGATACAAGAACATTTCCATCTCCTGACTTGTGATTTCCAATAACTTTTTAACCAAGTTGCTTGGAGTGTTCTTTTGTCTTCATGGTCTAGTTTTTGCCAGGGTACTGACTCACCAACAGTCGGACCTTCCAGATACAGGTGAATTTTTACTACAATCAATTGAAACACCTTGACCTGCACACAGGTCTCCAACAACACATCTCCATTTAACTAGTTATGTGACTTCTAAAACCAATTGGCTGCACCAGTGATGATTTGGTGTCTTATTAAAGGAAGTGAATAATTATGCAATCAATTATTTTGTGTTTTATATTTGTAATGAACTTAGATCACTTTGTAGAGATCTGTTTTCACTTTGACACAAAACATTCTTTTTCTGTTGATCAGTGTCAAAAAAGCCAAATTAAACCCATTGTGAATCAATGTTGTAAAACAATAAAACATGAAAACTTCCAAGGAGAGTGGGGGAGGTGACGCTTCAAATGTCGAAAGCCAGAATATAAAAGCAGGGGTGGGAAAAGTTCAGCAATTTTTTGTGTTGTCTGGAACACTGCAAAATGGGAAGAAGATATTGACCTTGAAAGAAGTGCAGACACAAAGCATTGAATTATTGCTGCTCAGAAATAACTACATTATGAAGAGAGACTAGACAAGTTAGGCATCTTTTGCTTGGACTATTAGTTAGATTTTTTTTAGGATTTTTAGATTTTGGCTTTGATAGATTTAAAAAAGCTCTTTTTTTATCTTTTGCAGTAGAAGGTAAAGCAAGCTTGATCTTAAACTTATGGCCAATCAAGAACTATTTCGAAGCTGTGTTTCTTGAATACCAAACCGCAAGGATCTCTAAAAAATTGAAAGCAGATTCTTGGAGATTCACTCTGCTTATGCCATTTTATGCTTTAACTGGGTTGCAGGCTATTGAAAAAACTGGAGTGAGTTTCTAAATTCTCTAAACTCCACAGGTATCTCGAAGTTCAAAGTAAATTATCAAAGTATGTATATGTCACTGCATACTACCCTGAGATAATTTTTCTTATATAAAACAGTATATTATATAAAACTAAACATCCTATATCATCAATTGAAAATGCTTACTATCAAAGACAATGTACTGGACATACAGTATATGCAAGGCCTGTATCTATAAAACATAAAGTAGAAAGATTCCTCAAAAGTATGCTGCTGTAATACTTTTCATCATAGACAAGCATATTGCCAACCATAATTACGTGATAGGTACATGTTCCTAAAGGAGGAAATACAGGTATTTGGATTTGTCTTCATTGTTAAGTACAGAATGGGTAATCCATCCCAACCACCAGTCAATGCCCCCACAGTCATAGAAGCCATTCTTTAGCCAACTCAGTTAAGGCCACGCAGAATATTTTTTTAAAATGGCTCAGCCTTCAAATGTAGCCAAGGCTTCACATAAATTGTTACAATACTGTGTATCTGCAACATCAACATCCACCCAACAATGAGCAGCGTGACTCAACTACGTTGCAGTCACATGCAGAGCAAAGACAGTTCATCCAATTACTGGCCCATCAGTCTCCTCTTGATCATCAGCAAAATCATGGAAAACCCCAAAGACAATACTATCAAGTGACACTTATCAATGTCCTGTTAACTGATGAGCAGTTAATACATTATCAGTTATACAGTCATAATCCATTACAGCGTTTGCTCAACATGGAAAAAATGATGAATTCTGGAGGTGAGATGAGAAAAAGCTTGCCATAATTGATGTCAAAGGGTCAGAGAATATTTGTAATCAAGGGAAAATATCTCTTTTAGCTTGTGTCATACTTAACACAGGATGCTGGTCTATAATGCGTATATCCTACCCATTCAATCCGACTGTCTCAACCCAGTAATTATGTTCCTCATTAACATCCTTCCAACCACCTTCAGAAAATGCCATAAAAACAGCTTTCCATATCTTTCTCAAGTACTTAGTTTCTCATCATGCATCCACACTATTGAACTTGACAACTCCAGTGCAACGTTGAAAATAACTTTATTATGAAAATACCCATGTCACCATATACTACCCTGACATTCATTTTCCTGTTGCATCAATCGTAAATACAAATAAACACAACAAAATCAATAAGTACAACAAAGACAGACAATGTGTAAAAGACAACAAATTGTGAAAAATATATGATTATAAAATAATGAATAAATAAGTAATAAATATCAAGAACAGAAGTCTTCAGAATTCCTTGAAAGTGAGTCTATAGTTTGTCAAATCTGTTCAGTGTTGAGGTCAGTGAAGTTATCCCCTCTGGTTCAAGAGGCTATTGGTTGAGGGGTAATAACTGTTCCTGAACCTTTTGGTGTGGGACCTGAGGCTCCCGAATCTCCTTCCTGATGGCAGCAGCAAGAAGAGAGCATGGCCTGGATGGTGAGGGTCCTTGATGATGGATATTAACAGCACTCCTTGTAGATGTACTCAACGGTGGGGAGGGCTTTACTTGTGATAGACTGGGCTGTATCCACTACTTTTTGTAGGCGTTTCTATTCAAGATGTTTCCATACCAGGCCATGATGGAATTAGTTAGTATACTCTCCACTGCACGTCTACAGAAGTTTGCCAAAGTTTTAAGTGACATGTCAAATCTTCATAAACTTCTAAGAAAGTAGAGGCGTTGCTATGCTTTCTCTATAATGGCACTTACGTGTTGGACCCAGGACAGGTCCTCTGAAATGATAACATTGAGGAATTTAAAGTTACTGACCCTCTCCACGTCTGATCCCCTAATGAGGACTGGATCACAGACCTCCGGTTTCCTCCTCCTGCAGTCAATAATCACCTCCTTGGTTTTGAGTGAGAGGTTGTTGCTAAGTCCCTTGAGTTTAGCTTCTATTAATCTGGTAGTGAGAAGTTTTCCTTAAATTCACAGTTGGATTTATTGGCATCCATTGGAAATTATAAACTGTAGTTTTGGGTTCCCAGCAAGTGATTCCATATCTGCTCTATTAAGTTCTGAAGATATTGAAGTATTTTGTTAGGTCAAGAGCCACAGGCTGTTCTACTTTCACCCTTCTGAGTTTTTTTGTACTTTCCAAGTGTGGGCACCTCCTTTTTATAATAAGGGGACCATACTATTTACCATACTCCAAGTATGGCCCAACCAATAGCATATAAATATTCAAATGCTCCGCTCTGCAAATGAGCCCTTGTTAGCCTGTATTACTTTAATGTGCACCTCTGTGGGCGGCTGCTTCTATACCAGTTGGATACTTACTTCCACAGGAGGATATGGCTATCTTTATTCTTCCTGACAAATCTTCCATTCTAATCGCTTCCATCCAGTGCCACCCGCTTTACACCAGCGAAGGTACTGTCTCGGTTTTGCACTTCCAAGTTCGTTTCTAATACTCCTAAATATCGTGTATCTCAAAATGCTGCACAATAATGTCAAAAGGGGAGAATGTGTGATCCGAAAATAGGAACATAGTCCATTAGCCATCGCCCAACAATTACTATAGTCCTGCTTCACTTTGAAGCCGCATCAGGTGCGCCTTTACAAACCCGTCCGCCCGCCTCTGGGGGGTGAGAGATAAGGACTAGAGTGACTCAGCTGTCATTTATACAATCCCAGCAGCTGTGTGGATTTCATTACAAATTAAACAATACCATCGAGGTTCTCCCGGTTTTGCAAGATTCCGAAGGCTCTCTGAAAATTTAAGTAGTGCAGGTACGATGAGGAAAATGCTCAGTAGTTAATCCAATGGCATTAAGCAGTGGCTTCGTCGGGAAACGCGTTAATTTCTGGCTGGAGGTCGTGAATGAAGCGATGGATTCGCCTAAATAACCTTGGGAACAGGGCTCGACTCAGTGAAACTAGGCAAAGGGCAGATTAATTTGGCAGACGTGCTTTCTGCTGTATATGTTTTAATTCTGGTTCCACTAAAAGGAGGAAACAATATTTTTTCAAAGGAAATTGAAAAGATCAGGGTGAGTTACTGATTAGTTATTGCCCCGAGAGGGTGGGGTGTGCTGCTGCCTTGAACGAATGCAGTCCTACCGATGAAGATACTCCTGCAGTGCTCCTTGACACAGAGTCCCCGCATTTAGACTCATGGAAGTAATCTTTTTCCCAATTCAGAATAATATGTAACTTGGAGGGGATTCTGTGGATCTCTGGATCTGTCGCCCTTGTTATTCTTGGTGGTGCGTTCAAACGGTGTTGTCAGAGCAGCCTAGGCAAGTAGGTTCAGTGTGTTAGGTTGACAGTACACACTGTAGTAGAGGAAATGACCCCAGGTCTAAATCTCTCTGTAAACTGCAATGATCAGGTGGCTTTTTAAAAAACTTTGTAAAACAGTCTGAAAGGAGATTAAACAGCTTTGCATTTGTAATGTTGGTGAAACAGCTGGTATGCACAAGTGTCCTGAGACGGAAGAGCTTATTCTGGCACAATCAAGGTGATACTGTTTCAACTGGCATCAGTGTGGGCTTTTTAGGAAGTAGTTTTACAGCGAAATACCTTTAAAAGTTATCCTTGGACTCACTGAGTGAATTTTTCATGGCATTCTAAGCACTCACTGCAACTTGGCAAACTCTAGCACCAAACCTCTATGTATGTGGATTGTAATTTCCTCACATATGACTTTATATATTTTGAAAAATTCTGTTTCAGTTAATACTTTAGTCAGTTATCCAGTATATGTATATTTCAATCTTTATTTAGTGTGTAATGTTTCAAAAGTGAAGTAAAGCATTGTTTTCTCATCTGCTGAAAAATTCCTTATGTGTTTAGTTAATCAGGTGTCTTTGATGTTGTGATAGCTACAGGGCACCAGGGATTTTCCAACACCTCTTGCTTGACTGCAGCAGACTTTGGAATAATTCATGCTACAGTGTTTATTAGATCCTTGTATTGATCTTTATTATGGTCTGCAGAAGCAACAGCACTTTGCAGCTTACAATGTCATGGTCCAGTCCATAAGTCCACGTTCCGGTTCATGGTCCAGTCCGTGTACTCCGGACTCCAGGTCTTCCATCTGTCCCTTATTTCAGTTGGGCTTAATCATAGACACCTGATGCTCATCTTGGGGCTGGGAATATAAGTCGCCCCGGGACTGAGTGAGGTTGTTGGTTTGTCTTGTCAGTATCCTGTCCTCTCCTCTGTTGGGTAAGCCAGGCTTCCTTCCCCCTCCTCCCCCTCCTCCCCCTCCTCCCCCTCCTCCCCCTCCTCCCCCGCCTCCCCCTCCTCCCCCTCCTCCCCCTCCTCCCCCTCCTCCCCGTCTGGAGCCTTGCCTGTAACCTTGTCAAGTTCAACCACTGGAGTGAGACTGGAGCCTTGCTGTGTCATGATAAGGAACTGTCTATCATTGAGTTGGAACTGTCTCAGTGTCCGTGCCTTCACTGGGTAGGACTGGCTGTTTGCTGCTATCTTGAGTGGAGATCTGTCTCTTGGTGTTCTGTGTACGAGTCCTGGCCCTATGTTCCATTTCCCTGTGTTCCTGTCTCTCAAGTCCAAGGCTCTATGTTCTGCGTTCCTGTCGTCCCAAGTCCAAGGCTCGGCTGTTCCTGAGTACCAAGTCAAGGCTTTGTGTTATTGTCCTGTGCTGGAGTTCCCTCATCCTGTTCTGTAGCCTCACTTAGTCCTGTCTCCCAAGACCACGTCATGTCTTCGCCTAGTTCTGGGGTCTGAGCCTGAGTCAAGACCCACGTTCTGGGTTCTTGTCCAGTCTCTGGCTTGGAGTCCAAGCCCAGGCTCCTAGTTCCCAGTTCCTAGTCCTGGTTCTGCTTGCCTGGCCAATGTCCTAGCTCAAGTCAGTGTTCTTGTCCCAGCTCCTAGTCTGCATCCAGTCACGTCCCTAACCCAGCTCTCTAGTTAAGTCCTGTTCCTAGTACTTCAGTGTCTGTGTCTTGCATTTGGGTCTGCTCCCAGCGCACCCCCCCCACCCCGCCTTATGACATACAACAATTCTGGTCCTTGGAGGATAAAATCTAGCCTGTTGTAGGAGCACCTGTGCCCCTTCAGCCATAGCCATTTGGAGCTCCTAATTGCCAGCCATTTTAATTGTCCTTCTCATTCTCAGACCAACCTGCCTACCCCCAGCTTCCTGCACTGTTAGGTGAGGACAAGGGTAAACTATAGGAACAGAGCCTCATATTCTGCCTGAGTCATCAACAGCCCAATAGCATTAAACATTGAATTCTCGCTCTCACTCCCTCAAGCACACCTCTCCCAGTCTCCGATCACCCTGTTTCCTTTTCCTCCTCCACCTACTCCATCTGCCCTCCTACATGCTACTCCTACTGGGTTCTTCTCTTATTTGGTTCCATCTTTCACTTTCCTTTCCTATTGGATTCTGATAATCCTCTCATATCCTTTACTATTTCCACTCTTCCATCCACCAGCAGCCAGCCTAAATTCTCCTGTTTGCCAGGTCTTGCTTCACACCCTCCACTCACCATTTTATATAGGCCATCTCTCTTTCAGTCCAAATGAAGGGTCTTGATCCAAACTGCCAGCTGTCCATTTCCCTCTGCAGATGCTGCCTCCTTGCACGTTGTTACTGTTGTAGTACAAGTTGTTTATTAAGGTGTCTTTTGTTTACCCTACAATTCATCCTTAACATTAGCAGCTTTGGTTTTTACCTGCCTACCGAGTGGAGTAGGCCCTTCTGGCACCTTGAGCCGCATGGCTCAGCGATCTCCTGATTTAACCCTAGCCTAATCACGGGACAATTTACAATGACCAATCAACCTACCGACCGGTGCGTCTTTGGAATGTGGGAGGAAAACGGGGCACCTGGAGGAAATCCATACGGCCACCGGGAGAACATACAAACTACTTACAGGCAGTGACAGGATTCAATTACCTCTTATCCTCACCCCCACATCTTTCTCTCCATCTCATAATGTTTAATGATACTAGCGATTTGTTTGTTCTGTACAGTCAGATGGTTTGTTTAGTGAATAAAGCTATAAAGGCATTTACAGTATTTTCATGGTCATGACCTGGCAAAGAGGACGTGACTAGCAAGGTAATCGGCAGCTGAGCATAAACAGTACAATAGAAAAATTTTGGGGGAGCAAGAAAAGAGGGTTCATGACTAAAAGCTAAAATGACTTTAATGTGTTACCCATTAGTGCAGACAAATGTATTCAACTTCATACAGAAGGAATTCTCTGTCATCAGTTAATTTGTTTGGTTTCACTGTTATTTCATCTACTGAAAATCTTTTTTTTATAATGAAGAGAGACTGAATCTTAATGTCTGAAAAATCATGTCTGATTTGCATGTGCAAGTATGAGATATACTGTATGTTAATATAATATGACATACCATGCCGTTTGAGATGGTTGCATAAATTCGATGCACTTGTTTTGTTAGATCTTCATGTCTCTCCATGGCTCTTCATTTCCCCTGCACCAGCCACAGTTTGAATAACATATTGGAGTTAACACATTGGATATAGAGAAAGGACCTTGAGAAAAATGGGAGACCCACAACAAACTTGATGTCAAATAAGATTTACCTGTGAACTAGCAGCATAGGGGACCAATTTAAGACCACAATACCACTGGAGCATATAATGGCATCTCACCCGGAGTGAATACCAACGAGTGTGGAGATGGGTGAGAAGATCGGCCAACACAGAAAAGGAAATACTGTGACCTGGCTGACATGGCTGAATTTGAACATGGGTTTCTGGTTTGTTTGTCCAGGTCTTTGACATGGTGAATGTTCCCTTACAATTGTTAATCAGTTGGGCCTTGTAATTCAGGGTAATTCCACAGAGAAAGCAGGAAGTGTGTGTTCAGTTCTTGTATTAGCCAGGACAAAGATTTAGCCCCCAGTTGAGCTCTGGAAGCAGAAAACAATTCTCATTGTTACTTCTGAGACTATTACAAAATGAACACCGCTGCCTGTCAGGAGTTTGTACATTCTCCCCGTGACCTTGTGGGTTTTTCCTGGGTGCTCTGGTTTCCTTCCACAGTCTAAAGGCGTACTGGTTCGTAAGTTAATTGATCATGGTAAATTGTCCCGTGATGAAGCTAGGATTACGTCAAGGGATTGCTGGGCGGCGCAGCTCAAAAGGCCTATTCCACACTGTGTCTCAATATATAAACAAACTGTAAGCAACACTCACAACACGCTGGAAGAACTCAGCAGGTTGGGCAGCATCCGTGGAAAAGATCGGTCGACGTTTCGGGCCTTTTACACGGATGCTGCCCAACCTGCTGAGTTCCTCCAGTGTGTTGTGAGTGTTGCTTTCACCCCAGCATCTGCAGATTATTTTGTGTAAATGAACTGTAACTTAGCTAAATGCAATTTTTTTTCCACAGAAAAATAATAAGTGCGTAGCTATAGGAGCTCATACTGACATATGTAGTGCATGAACGATCTAAACGGAACATAATTCCTGAAACAGGAATTTTGTGTGTAAGCTAAGTTAGTGTAAGACTCAGCAATGAAGTTGAAAGGATACAACTCATTGTATTAAGCGATTTCCCATATGTACCCTATTTCTATTTTTGTTTTTGCAAACCAAGTAATGGGCTCTCGAGTTGTGAGGTTATCAGAAATAAGATTAAAAATAGTGTTTGCCTAAATACTAACAGTCATTGTGACTGTTCTGTTACAAATTGAGTAAATCAACTGTGAATAACCATTGGTGCCTAGTAGTTCAAGGAGAAAACAAAGGGATAATTAGGAAGGAGCTAAAAACTGAAAGAACAAGAGATGAAGAGGAGAACATTGTTTGCTCTTTAACTGTCAAGGACAATTCTCATTATCACTTTCATCTTCTAACCCAAAAACAAATGCAGTTCAGAAGCAGCACTGAACTAAAGAAACGGTTGCCATGGAGTAAAGAACCAAGAAGGTGTTCAAAGAAGACTGGAGAAGAAATTTGTCTGTTGCAAGATGTGAAGAAGAGAAAGTCGGTGGCTGTGGAAAGATTAGGAAATTAAGACTATTTATAAGTCAGCAAAAGGTGTAAAACCTGATATAGAAACATAGAAACATAGAAAATAGGTGCAGGAGTAGGCCATTCGGCCCTTTGAGCCTGCACCGCCATTTATTATGATCATGGCTGATCATCCAACTCAGAACCCAGCCTTCCCTCCATACCCCCTGACCCCTGTAGCCACAAGGGCCATATCTAACTCCCTCTTAAACATAGCCAATGAACTGGCCTCAACAGTTTGCTGTGGCAGAGAATTCCACAGATTCACCACTCTCTGTGTGAAGAAGTTTTTCCTAATATTCAGAAATAGATGTGCAGGTAGAAACAGGATTGATCTAATACAGGACAGATTGTGATTTTTATCAACAAACAATCATCTGAAAGAACTCAGCTGGTCAGTCAGCACTTATGAAGGGGGGGGAGGTGGAAGAATTGTTGATGTTTTCAATCAAAAGTTTGCATCAGTCCTGCTGAAGGGTTTTGACCCAAAATGTCAGTAATTCCTTCCTCCCCACAGATGCTGCTCGGCTTGCTGAGTTCCTCCAGTAGATGGTCTTTAGCTTCAGATTCCAGCGTCTGAATTGTTTTGTCCCCTATGTGATTGTTACGATTAAGTGAACTAAAATTACAATAATCATTGGTTTCCTCCACCATTAAGTTTTCCATCCAGGCTGCTGGAATGACTAGTGTTACAACAGCAGCTTGCATATGTATTGTATCCTTAATAAAGTAAAATATTCTAATAGACTTGACAGAAATCTTATCAAACAACATTTGATATCAAGCCACATTCAGTGATAAGACCATAAGAGATGGGAGCAGAATTATGCCATGCAACCCATTGAGTGGCTACGGGGGTCAGGGGGTATGGAGGGAAGGCTGGGGCGGGGTTCTGAGTTGGATGATCAGCCATGATCATAATAAATGGCGGTGCAGGCTCGAAGGGCTGAATGGCCTACTCCTGCACCTATTTTCTATGTTTCTATGTTTCTATGAGTCTGCTGTGCTATTCCATTATGACTGATTAATTATCCCTCTCAACTCCATTCTCCTGGCTTGTCCCTGTAACCTTTGACACCCTGACTAATCGAGAACCTTTGCTTTAAATATGCCTAATAACTTGGCCTCCACCACTGTCTGTGATATGAGGAACATGATAAAAAGAGGTGTTAACAAACATTTTAATGGAAGATATAGTTGTTGAGAGCCATGAAGGTAAACTCACAGACTCTGAGTTAACTTGTAGTGTAGTGTTTAGTGCAATGAGCGGTTAGCTCAAGGCATTCCGAAGACTGGAGTTCAATTCTGGCGCTGCTCTGCAAAGAGTTTCTGTACATCCTTCCCATGGAATGTGTGGGATTTCCCCGGCTGCTCTCGTTTCTTCCCACAGTCCAGCGATGTACTGGGTAGGTTAAAATGGTCATTGTAAATTGCCCCACGATTAGATTAGGGTAAAATCAGAGTTGGGTTAATGGGGCAGTGTGGTTCAAAGGGACAGAAGGGCCTACCCCACACTGTATCACTAAATAAAAAACCAGAATGATGGAAACTTTAGATTGGCTTCAATGGTCTGAGAGTGCTGAAGTGCAAAGAATCTGGCGAGAAATTCTTTCTCACTGCCATCTAGTATACAATGTTGGAAGGTGTATTAGTTTTCAGTGAGGATTGTATGAGCCCTGACTGACAACTTTAAGATTAATAGTTGTCAAATATCAAACAGAATGCAGGTCAGTGACATTTTTTATTTACTCAATCAGGTATTTTGAGATCCAGTAAAAGTGACCACAAAACCGAATTTCACAATTTTAGGGTCAAGCTAGCAATCTGACTTAATCACAGTCAGGCCAGGATGTGAGGAGCTGTTTACAGAAGGTAATGTCATATTGGCTTTGCTATTGTTATAATGGAGCCTTAATCTAATGAGATGTTGCCTTTAATTTGAATGTTTCCAGTGTCAGCATTGACTCTCCTAATGGTGAATAGCAATCAAAGTAGATAAACATGCATGTGCAAAACTCTTGTTGCTGACCATTCTCTAACATCAATCCTTCAGTTAATTGATTTGTTGATATTACATTACATTGCACAGGTAACTTGTCCAATGTGGGTAAATATTACTGTGAATATATATTTAAAAGAAATTTAAATATTTTTGAACATACAGGTACATTTTTCTTTATTTTTCCTTCCATCTTCAACTTTGCTAATAATAAGGCCTTGCCCTTTGATTTTTAAGCTGTTACAAAGCTGACAGGTAAATGTACAATTTTGTCCTTGGGCAAGTCATATTGAAATCTATTTTGCATAACTGTCGATAAAGTAGTGCCCTGGTAAGATTCAATGCAGCTTAATTCATGGTCTTTCTCAAATTAAACAGTGATTTGTTTTTGTCGTTCTCAGAAAACGATGGCAGTTCCAAGATCCATGAGCTCCTTTATCAAATACATCATTGGAATTGTCATGGGAATTTTCATTTGCTCTTATATCATTAACATGGCCAAATTACATATGCAAGGCAACACTCAAAGTAATCACAATCGTTACAGCTTCCATTATTACAGGTTCCGTGGAAAAGGAATGATGAATTATAGTTCAAGTAAGTAACTAATCTGCTATGTGTCACTGAAATAGATAAGTAATGATTTAGCTGATCATTTTACCACTATTAGTCAGCAAAGCTGCTGCAATTCAATTTTTATTTAATTTCTTTTTATCCTGAACATTTATTCTTCATTCTTCTGAAACTGACACTTACCGTCCAAAATTCTCAAGTCCTCCTTGAATTAGTGAATCACAGACTGACTATGGTCAAAAGGAGGCCATTTGGCTGATCAAATCTATGTTATGTGGAACTACTGATGTCTTTTCAGGTTGAAGCTAATTAACACTAGATATTTAGTTATCTTCCTTTACTCCCTCCCTTGTCTAGAAAAGTTGCAACATTTGCTGAGCTAGCCAAAGAAAAAACGAATAAGGAATCTTTCTGTGTTTATTCTCAATGTTCCAGTTTAAATCACATTCCACAGAACAATACAAAGTATTTTACATTTGGACAACTGAGTCACTATACAATGCCTGACAGGCTCACTCATTTCAGCTGCAATGAGAGAATAAAGCATCTCAACATTGAGATCTCCCACAGCCTGGCATTTATTTGCATATCCCAAATTATTATGTCATCAAAATTTACGAAGGATGAGTTGGTAACTAAGCCAGTTAGTTTCCTCTAATGAAATAATGATCAAGAAGCTTATGGTCAGAGTCTGTGAGAGCTGAGTTTACATCACTGGTAACAAAAAAAAACTGCAGATATTGAGGAGAGAAACAGGCAGACATAGGGGAGAAACAGAAATGGGACAGAAAGGAGGTGAGAGATTCAGAAAGAGTGGTTGGGCTTTGTTCTTTCTCTATTTCTCTCCACCTCCCTCCCCATCTCGCTCATTCTATCCCTACAATTCCTCTCCCCTTTATTTCTTCCATCTCATCTCCCAACCCCTTCTTTCACCCAGTCTCTCCCTTTCTATCTATCATTCTGTCCATTTTTGCCTCATGTGCTCTCTATCTTCTCCTTCCTGTTTTCCTCCCCAAACTCAGACCCAATTGGAAGCTGTATTCTTACTTTGCAGCTCCTGTCACCTTGCAATCTCACCCAAAATAAAGCATATTTGTTGTGTATGCAAGGCAGTGAGTGGTGAACAAATTAGCTGATAATGGGCCATGTGACCAGTAGCCAGTGGAAAGGTGATGAAAATCAGGATCCGTAAGAGGCATGATTGAATGACTTGAGGATAATAGGATCAGAGGAGTTTACGCAAATAGGAGGAAACTGACACAGGGGATTGAAGGAGGGTCTCGGCCTGAAATACTGACTATTCACTTCCATAGATGCTGCATGAACTGCTGAGTTCCTTCAGCATTTTGTGTGTTGCTGGGGTTTGAAAATTGTGAAGTTGAAATTATATTAGTCTTGATTTTAAGATGCAATATTTTTCCATGGACCATTTAAAACCAAAATCCAGATGTTTACTTCTGGACCATTAAAATATTACGCTTAAATTGTTGTTTCATGCAATTAAAATGTCTTTTTTTTTTGCAAATGTATTATTTTTCAAGATTAAATCATAATCTTGTAATGTTATAGTATTAAATGTTAACAAACACAGAAATTGATGGATATTTTAATGCATATTTTAATCTTATTGTATTTTAAATTTTGATTTTTTTGAGACAGCTGATTTTCTCAAGGTTTAAGCATTTGAAGGCTTTGGATAGGATGGGCTTAGAAAATGCGTAAATGGTTATTAAAAGGCTATTGATATCCAAAGTCAACATACACGTGCATTTTGAATAACTGTGCAATTACTGCAAACTCCAGAAATTCCCACTCTCCCACACTAGATTCTCCCAGATGATAATAGGTGGTTATCACAGAAATTTCCAGCATTAGCAGTACTTTGCTTTTCAAATGATATTTGAAACAGATTTATACCATAACACAGTCAGTTTGGATGAAGTGATGGAGTTGCAACGTGTTTTTATTGTTGACAGAAATAAGTCACTCAGTAGCAGATGATTTGTACAAGAAGGTGTGCATTCTTTGTTGGGTGATGACATCGCCTGTCAACCTGGAAATAAAAGCCAAGCATGTCAAAGCAACCTGGGGCAAGCGTTGCAACACTTTGCTGTTCATGAGCTCGGAGAGCAATCCTGATTTCCCTGCAATCGGACTGGAAACCAAAGAGGGCAGAGAGCAGCTGTACTTGAAAACCATTAAAGCCTTCCATTATGTGCACCAACACCATATCAATGAGGCTGATTGGTTTATGAAGGCTGATGATGATACCTATGTCATTGTCGAAAATCTCAGATTTCTTCTTTCAAAGTACAACCCCGATGGGCCTGTGTACATGGGCAGGCATTTTAAGATGTTTAACAAACAGGGCTACATGAGTGGAGGATCTGGTTATGTTTTGAGCAGGGAAGCATTGAAAAGATATGTGGCAGCCTTCAAAGATGGCACCTGTCATCATACTTCCCATATTGAGGATGTGGAACTGGGAAAATGTATGGAAATACTTGGAATTGCTCCTGGAGACTCCAGAGATAACCACCTAAGAGAGTCTTTTTTGCCCCTTTCACTGGAGAATCTTCTGAAGAAAGGTCATTATGGCAAAGACTTCTGGCTCTGGAAGTTCACCAATTACACAGCTAAAGACGTAAGTCCGTTACTCGTAGTATGTCTTTATATAGCACCTACTAATGGAGCAAAACATCCAGTATAATGAGGACAAAGGATCTATTTAAGTGAGCTGTGGCTGTGATCTCTCAGACCTTGCAGTCTAATCAGTGTATAAACAGCTGGGGTGAAGGGCACAACCTAGCAAAGGTCAGGCACACGTGAGCATGCACGCACACACACATCTGCATACATGCTCAATTACATGCAGAGATACACCACTCACAGATATAAACAGCCAGACGTGCATACACCTAACTTGTGACCCCACAGTCCCAGTAATTTTCCTAAGTTACGTCATAGGTGGCTTAGAAGAGTGCAGGTCAAATCTTCAGAGATCCCAGGTATAAATCACACTTCAACCCTATCTGTCTTCACCATATTATTAACTGAGAGTGTGGAATAAAATCAGGAAATTCTGGAAACACTTGGCAGGTTAAGCAAGATAAATGGTGCCTGTTTCAGGTCAAAGATCTTTAAACAGAACTTTGAAAGAAAGAAGTTTTGAGTTGCAGAGTGGTTGAAGAGGGATGGATTGGACAAAGGGAATATCTTTGGTGTGGGAACAGGTTTGCCTGGTAGTAACTTGTTGATGGAATCATCTGACTGATGGATTAATAAATGCAGCTGGAGAGAGAGAAAACAAAGGGCACACAAATGCTGTGAAATACAGGTCAGATTAATTGGAAGTGCCCAGATAATCAGACCATATCAGCAGAGGGGAAAACTTAGTTAAATTTACAAGTGGTTAACCTATAGCAGAACTGACCAGATCCGATCTGAACAGAGAAAGCAAGTTACCCGTGTAATTGTTAAATTCAATATCGAATCTTGAAGGGTACAAAGTGCCCAGAAGAAAGACGAGATAATGTTCCTCAAAGCTTTTACTGAGTTTCATTGGAACAGAGCAGAAGCCACATACAGATAGGCTATTGCCCTCATGAGAGGGAAAATTAAAGTAACAAGCTTAGGGTTGTCCCTGACGATTGAATGAAAACGCTTTGTAAAGCATTCACTCAATTGGCATGTGGATGACTTTCAATTATTTAAGATTTCCAGCATTTGCAGTTTTTTTCAGCCCTGACAATTTTTATTTCTTAACCCAGAGACTGCACCCATTTATCATGCCTGTTATATTGCCCTGGGGGAGACAAACAAGCAGATACAAACCCAAGATAGAATATATAGCAACACACACACAAAATGCTGGTGAACACAGCAGGCCAGGCAGCATCTATAGGAGGAGGTACAGTCGACGTTTCAGGCCGAGACCCTTCGTCAGGACTAACTGAAAGAAGAGATAGTAAGATATTTGGGAGGGGGAGGGGGAGGGGGAGATCCGAAATGATAGGAGAAGACAGGAGGGGAAGGGATGGAGCCAAGAGCTGGAAAGTTGATTGGCAAAAAGGATACGAGGCTGGAGAACGGAGAGGATCATGGGATGGGAGGCCCAGGGGGAAAAAAGCAGGGGGGGGGAATCCAGAGGATGGGCAAGGAGTTATAGTAAGAGGGATGGGGAGAAAAAATAATAATAAATAAGGGATGAGGTACGAAGGGGAGGTGGGGCATTAACGGAAGTTAGAGTACATATTTTTTTCTCTTTATTTTTCTCCCTCTGTCCTTCTCACTATAACTCCTTGCCCATCCTCTGGGCTCCCCTCCCCCTTTCTTTCTCCCTAGGCCTGCCGTCCCATGATCCTCTCCATTCTCTAGCCTCGTATCCCTTTTGCCAAACAACTTTCCAGCTCTTGGCTCCATCCCTCCCCCTCCTGTCTTCTCCTATCATTTTGGATCTCCCCCTCCCCCTCCCACTTTCAAATCTCTTACTAGCTCTTCTTTCAGTTAGCCCTGATGAAGGGTCTCGGCCCGAAATGTTGACTGTACCTCTTCCTATAGATGCTGCCTGGCCTGCTGCGTTCACCAGCATTTTTTGTGTGTTGCTTGAATTTCCAGCATCTGCAGATTTCCTCGTTTGCGTTTTTAAATAGAATATAGAGGCCCAGTGACCTACATAAATTATCAAAACCTATCCCGTCACAAAAACAGCCTGGACACGATGGGGAACTGGCCGATTGTGGGTGCTTTTCAAATATTGGCTGCCCTGTGGAAAGTTTGGATTGTGAGTTTTGAAACCCTTTTTACTTTCCACAACTGGCTTGGCAGAGTGCTACAGTGAAATTCTTCCCTAATCTAGCTAACTAGTTACACTTGAACAGGATGAGAGCCCGCCCAAAATATTTCAGTTGGCCTGAGGCCAGTGTTTTGAAATGGGTTGGTGATGTGGGCAGGCAGGAAGACCACTCCATTCCAGATTCATAAATACACACCAGGAATTTCTGGCAGCCTCTCCTCTGAGCCATCAAAGAGGCTGACTTGACCTTGTTTATGGAACACGCTTCACTCCTGTGGGAAGCAGCCAGCTCTCTGATTGATTTGGCATGGGAGCCTAACCTTGGGTCGCTGCAGAGTGCAGATTTTACACAGAAAGAGAGAGACACACCTCTCTAGCTTTTCAATGATGACAATTAGTTAAAGGGCCAGGCACTGGCTTTGATTGTAAAGGACAGTTTACATTTCTGTATCCTGGTTACCAGAGTCCTGTGGATATACTGTACCAGTTGTACTTCTCAGAGACAAAAAGCATTTGTTTCTCAATGACATCACAAAAACAGTAATTTAATTTTCAGTAAATCCATGTATGTGAATCCAGCAAACTTTCAGGCAACATTCTAATGTTGAAATGATAAACAGGTTGATTGGAAGTGGATTTTTTTTTATCTGCTGGATGTATTAAAAACAATTTGCATTGTGATACCTGGCAATATCTGCACAGGCTTTGCCAGCCTTACTTTTCAAATCATCCATTCATGCAAAGCATTCTCCTTCAGTTTATTTATGGCCAGCAGTGGGTGTTGACAGGAAATGATGCCAAGCTCAGAGGTTAGTGCAGAACAACGTTGCAATGTAAATGCCTCAGAAGATTTTTAGGAATCGTTGCAGAATGTGATTTAAAATGTAGCTGCTTCCTTTAAATGGATTTATCCCAGACTCTTAATGGATCACCCAATGACTTAAAATCCTGCTGGAATAATTTACTATAACATGGCCCTGATATTTACCATTGGTGGGGGCTTGAGTTAATGGTTTATCTGAAGGATGTCAGATCTCTGTGAATAAACTTTGAAGAAGATAATGATATTTTATGAAGTGAAGGACCATGCTCTTAACAATACATGTGATGTGAGGTTAATGATATAATCCAGATAGGCTAATCAGAGGTTTAAAATTCACTTTTGGAAATATTCTGCTTTGTTGCCATTCCAAAACCTGTGGAAAATAAATAAAAGTTTCACAGCAGGGTTTGATGCAAGATTAGACAAACAAAATGTCATTTATACCACACCTTTCATGACATCAAGATATCCTAGATACTTACAGAACGTGGAGCAGTACCAGGCAGGAGGAGGTGCTTCAGCCCATAATGTCTGGGCTGACCATGTTGCCAAATTAAACTAATCCCATCTGCCTGCACAGGATCCATATCCCTCCAGTCCCTGCCTGTTCATGTGACTGTCTAACTGCCTCTTAAACACCACCACCATGTTTGCTTCCACTACTACGCCTGGCAGTGTGTTCCAGACATCTAACACTCTGTATAAAAGAACTTGCCTTGCATACCTCCATGAAACTTTCTCCCTCTTATTTTGAAGCTATGGCCTCTTGAACACTTTGGAAGCACTGACATTATTGTAAAGTAGGTAGTAGAGCATCCCTCTTGTGCACAGCAAGATCCCATAAAGATTCTGAATCAATCACCATGTAATCTATTTCTGTGGTATCTGTTGAGTAATGAATATGGACCAATGGTCAGCAATCCCTTGTTCCTCCTTGCAGTGTTGCCAGTGGATTCTTTGCTTTCACCAGAGAGGATGGCAGGATGTTTGTTCCATCCTTTATTTCAGCCAGAACATCTCTGATTGTAAGGATTATCACTCAGGATGTTGGAAATAACCAACAGACCAGGCAGCCTCTGCGGAGTAATTATAAGAATTAAAATTTCAGGTCAAGAACCTTTCGTCACACACATTGTGAGGGAAGGCAGAGAGAATAATGGAAAATCAAATGGAAGATCCACTTAGCAAAGTATGATTGTGCAAAGGTATCAAATATGATAGCCTATAAAAAAATCAAAATCAATGGAATTAATATCGTTCAGCAGAAGTGTGAAACTATTTTCTTATCTGTGCAAAACAATATGTTGGGCGGCTTGATGTCTATAACTTTCAATGAGAAAAGTCCTGGCTGATTTTACTGTAAAGGCTAGGACTAATAAAAAAAATTAAATCAAAAATTAGTCATACATTCTTTTACTAGAGTATTATAGTGTTTTACCTGTGGCATGACCCTTGTAAGAAGCAGATACAATTTATCACCATCATTCTTGTTCATCCTATAGTTCAAGTCCCCAAGCGTTTATTGTGTTTTATAATCTCCTGAGTTTACAGCTTTCAGATTCATTTGGTGGCAGCTGGCAAACAAGAGTTGTCAGCAAAGCAAATATTACACATAGAGGGATAGATTTGTGAGTATACTTTGGGCTGATTATGGTGGTGTGACCCTGGAATGAGAATGACTCTTGGCCACTGAGCAGGTGTAGTGAGAGGCGTTGGTGATTCTTATCGATTTTATTTCCTTGAAACGTTATTCCTATTGCAGAAAGCTACTGTATGTTTCACATTTAAAACTTATCATGTGAGCCATATATTGCATCAGTGATCAATAGCAGCTGTTGCAATTTACAACTGATCCATTCCGATCAAAGGATCCAGGGTTTGGGTTGTGCCTGAAAGTTGAACTGTGTATCAATTGAATACAGAACAAAAATTCCTGCTGCTTGCTGTGGTGGTACACTATCTTTTCTTAGACGGACACCATCTTGGCTGCCACATTATTTCAAGAACCATTTTGATAAAGAATGTCATCAATTTAAGCTTTGGCTTCTACAAAATTATCTAAGGTCAGACAGACCAATGATGTTTGAACCCAATGAGGATAAGATTATAACTTGTTGTTCAGACAATGGAAATTAGATGCCTGCAGTAGAAATCTCCATTGAGAGAACAGGGAGTTCCCTTGATGTCTTAACCAATGCTTTTCCCTTGATGAAAATAAAATTGTAATCAATGAACTTTGCCCCATTTGGGGGGGGGGGAACAAAATAAATCATTCAGTTATTCATTAATTAAGTGAAGCAAAACCTGTACTTCAAAGTAATTCTTTGTGAACAAAAAGTATTAAGATCTAAGATAAATGCAAATCTTTTTACCCATATCTAGATATATCAATGCATGAAGGTAATGAAGCTTATTGGAATGACAGCAGTTGTGGGGAGGAATGACTGGAGTCAGGAAGTTATGTGGTGATACCTTTTAAGTAAATGTACAATCCAGATTGAGAATGGAAAGTTGTATGAAGTATGGGTGATTGGTTGTCATGTGATTATCTCCAAACAGATTTAAAATCAATTATAAAATGATAGTGACCTGTGCCCTTGACACCAGTACAACGTATAAACTTTATAGGAGAAAATTGTCTCGGGTTGCTCAAGACTTTCACTGTTTGTAATTCATGGGGAATTCAGTTTTGAGAAGCATTGGTTTATATTTAAAGAAAATGTTGTGCTCAGAATTTATAATAACCTGAAATATCTGAATATTGAAACCTAAATGACAATTGTTTAATGCTATTTAACCAATAGTATTGTGATGTATCAATTCAAAGTGTTAGTCCCACCCAACTGTTTTATAACTCAAATTTCTTAAATTCTGCTTTGGGAAAAGATTTTTGTATCTGTGTAAACATGATAAAAGTGATATGTATAGTTTAGAAACTTATGAGAAGGTTGTTTTTCTGTGCTTTTGGTGGTGACTAATAGTTTCCTTTATTTCCCAGGGGCCCGAATGCTGTTCTGACTTGGCAATTTCCTTTCACTACGTAAAGCCCAAGTTCATGCACGTTCTGGAGTTTTATATTTACCATCTGCGAGCTGTAGGTTACAAATACAGAAAAAGTACTGATTTTCCAGACCCAGCCAAGGTGTTAGAAGCGCCCAAAGAAGGGAAGAGCAAGTTGAGAAGATAAAATGATGGCACACTGTCCAGGAAGCATGTGTCAATGCTATTTCCATCTTCACTGAACATGTGTCCAGTTGAGGGAATCACACCATTTTTACATAAACTTGTGACATGTCTTTAATATAGTAAAGCATTTCAAAGTGCTTCTTGGGACATCTGTCAAATAACACGTGACATCAAAACACACGAGGAGAAATGGGACCAAACACTTGGTTAAAGAAAAAGGGAAAGAAGAACAGCTTGAAGGAAAAGAGTGAGACGGACAAATTTGGGAAGGAGATGCCAGAGTTTGAAGCTTTGAATTGAATGCACACTTACCAATAATGGAGGAATCCAAACTGATATTGCATGAGGCAGATGGGCTCAGTTTTGTATCAATATGAGTCATTTAGATGGCTTCATTTCAGAAGCCTTCTCTCAGACGAGATAGCTATCAGTAGGTGTCAAAACTCTGCCCGATGAAACATCTGAACAGTGGCAAAGGGTCAAAGTCCATGGCTGTAATGTTGCTGGTGCAATCACTACCTTCCTCACTTTTGAAGATCTTGGAGCTTGAACAGTGGAGGACGTCAGGCAAATTCGGACTCAGGTTAAACAACATCTGACTGCATTACGAAAGTGCAGCAGATTACTTGCTACTGAATGTTTCAATATTTGTAACGAATCTCTTGGACTTGATCAGTAATTGTAAGGATCACTGAAAGGTGCTGAGTAGGGGATACAGAACAGATGTATATTTGTACGGAGACACTCAATGAGTGAGCCCACGTATTGGTCGGTATTTGCAGGGGCCCCAATCAGAAAGGCATGATATTTGCAAGGTGTAATTGAAAATAATAGGATTTAAACTTGCATTCTTACATATCTTCTTATAGCATAGATGGAGGCCATTTCACCCATCAAGTCCATGCCAGCTCTTGGATATTTCCCTTCAGTTCCATCCCCGATTATCACTTGTGCCTATCAGTTCCACTCTGATTCTCCTGTCATTTAACTGCCCAGCATGGCTTTGGGATAAGGGAAGAAAATGGTGTACCCATGGGTTTTTCACAGGGAGAACATGCAGACTCCACACAAACAGTACCCAAGGCCAAAATCAAACCTGGGTTGCTGGAACTGTGCAGCACCACTGTGCTGTCCTCAAATGGTCAGTATTTCCAAGGGGTACTGCCGAATATCAAAGAATAAACATAAGGCATCTGTGCCCATAGAAGGCTATTTGGCCAATTAAAATGAAATACCTAGCTGAATTCTGCCTTTCAGTAGTAGACCCCACGCCCTGTACAGATGCAATTTTCGGCCTCTTCTATACTTTCAGGCAATAAATTCGAAACCTCCGCTTTATTTCATTTTAAAAATCTTTTTATTGATACATAATCTTCTACAGCTTTAAAATGGTACAAGATTTCAGCAAATTGATATATATATATATACACACAGTTAATAAAGCTGAAGAAAAAAAAACTTATCAAAAAAGAATAGTATACGATAATGAAAAAAATATTTTTATAAAGAAAAGAAGGAAAAAGAGGACCCCAACTACTAAAAGAAAAATCTCAGTAACTACAAGAGAAAGAAAAAGAAAAAAGAGGAACCAACTCCCAGAGCAATACGTCTTACAATCATCTCCATCTCTCCCTCTCCCCCTCCCTCTCCCTCTCCCCCTCCCTCTCCCCCTCCCCCTCCCCCTCCCCCTCCCCCTCCCCCTCCCCCTCCCCCTCCCCCTCTCCCTCCCTATCTATCTATCTATATATATATATATATATCAGAAAAATCATCAACCGCCAATTCACATTTATATAAAATAAGATTGGAAGGAAACCATATAAATTAATTCAAATTAAATGATAATATTTGGCAAAAGAGCCCCACCTTCTCTCAAAATTGAATCAGGATCAAAAGTTCTACTTCTAATTTTCTCCAAGCTAAGACATAACATTACTTGAGAAAACCATTGAATTAATGTAGGGATAGAGGTATCTTTCCATTTCAATCAAATAGCCCTTCTTGCCAACAATGTGACAAATGCAATTACATGTTGGTCTGAAGATGAAATACCCTGAATGCAGAACTATTCCAAATAAGACAGTCAATGTATTGGGTTGTAAATTAACTTTGAGAGCTTTTGGTTGCAAGTTTTGAAAATGATCAATTCTTCTTCGATATGTGTCAATCACTGTTTAATTTAATTTAAAATAGTTCACCGTTATTATTTAACAAAGAAGAGACTCTCCAAAATATTTCCTAACATAGACAACTATTGTAATAGGTGTAAAACTGAAGTAGCCGTTTTGTCACATATGTTCTGGTCATGTTCTTCATTAAAATCTTTTTGGAAATTTTTATTTTCTACAATTTCTAAAGCTCTGAAAGTTAAATTACAACCTAATACATTGACTGTCTTATTTGGAATAGTTCCGCATCATATTCAGGGTATTTCATCTTCAGACCAACATGTGATTGCATTTGTCACATTGTTGGCAAGAAGGGCTATTTTATTGAAATGGAAAGATACCCCTGTCCCTGCATTAATTCAATGGTTTTCTCAAGTAATGTTATGTCTTAGTTTGGAGAAAATTAGAAGTAGAACTTTTGATCCTCGATTCAGTTTTGAGAGAAGATGGGGCTCTTTTGCCAAATATTATCATTTAACCCCCACTTTATTCTGGTTAAAAAGAAAATGCATTAATCTCCTAGTTAATCTTTCTACTAATTACTTCAAATTTATGCCACTTGATTTTTTTTTTAGTCTTGCCAGGATAATAGGTCCTCCCAACTTACTCCATCAAGTCCACCTCTTTTCCAGGTCAAACGGCCCAAACCTGATAAACCTTTGTGTGTAACCAGAGTTTTTTCAGTCCTAGCAACAACCTCTCTACTCCCTTTCCAGTGTGACAGCAATTGTCCTGTAAGCTGGTGACATTACTGAAGTTGGAAGAGAGGATGTTGGCAGAGTGGGGAAACCCAAAGACATATATATTTCATTTTTAATTAAAATGGTGGTGGGGGGGGGGGTTGGGGAAGCAAGCAAAAGCTATTCCAAATGGTATGTATACACATTCATTCAAATATTTAACAAATAGAAAAATACTGTCATATCTCAATTGTCAATTAACTGCATTACAATGACCTTTATCTCCATTCCATGATGTTAGTGCAACTTAAACCAAGATAACTGATAATGTGCATGCATAGAGTCTGTGAATGAGAGTAATATACATTAGTTAATAAGGATTAATTTTGGGTGGTAGCCAGTTTTGTGCAATTTCTAAATGTTTATCCAGTTCTGATACTTGAGGTCTTTCTTTTAGGGCAGATGCAAATGATCTGGCTGATGTATCTTTCTTACTAGTTAAACATCTTGAAGAAAAACTTATCTTGCATCATCTTTTGAGCCTGCTGTCTTCTCTATCTCCCAGTAGTGCTTCAGTACCTCGTCGTCTTATGTGAGGAATTTCATCATCCTTCTGGGACTGAAGTACACAGAAAATGTGCAACAAAAAGATTTCATCAAATCACTTGTTCACTTTGCTGAAAAATTGCATGTTGCTCAGAACCGTTTACACCTCACAATACTCTCCCATCTCCATTAACAGCAGAGCCTTCCATTTTGTCTTGATGGTTTTGACACTTCTGGTATGCAAGCTCTCAGCAGCTCACAGATGCCCAAAGTCCATTATTTGATCATTGAGGAATGAGACATCTCAATAGAACATAGTCCCTTACATAGACACTTACAGTACAAAGGCACATGTCTCACTCATGGTTACACTCGTGTTTTAACACTTATACTCACACTTCTACATATATTCATACTCTCATACATTGGCATATGCACACATTCATGGCTACCCACATATATACACTGATACACGCACAGAAATGTATATACACATCATCACTAACTCACAAACACATATTCTGTCAGCACACATCTTCACTTAAAAGGGATTTACAGAAGGCATCAAGCAGCAGGAATCCTGCTGCTTTTGTTTTCTCCCTAGGCTGGGTAGGGCACACAATTAAAATTAAAGTTGTGACACATTTCATAATCCTTTCCTCTAAATCCTGCAGCAATGATATTTCACCATTCGCAACTGGTATTTGGCAGAAGGCGATGGGAAAAAACATTACCGCGTCAATTATGTTTATTCTGGAACCATCACTGCCAGCATTTTTAATTTGTTTCACATGTGCTCAACTCCTGACACTCAGCAATGCGTGATCTGACCCAGTGATCTCTGCCTCTTGAAGATAGTCTTTCATGATTCATCTCTACAAATCTGTCAAGAATGCTTGAAGATTGCTGCTTGTTTACTTGTGGTATGAACACAGTTTGCTACAGACTGTAAACAAACACTGAGACACAGTTCTGCAACTTGTTCTAAAATAGGACAGTATTAAAAATAAGTCAAGCAAGGGGTCTGCAGTTGAAAGCAAACATCTAGAGCAAACCGGTTATGTGCTTCAAAGGGTTAGAAGGGCTGACTCCATAAATATAAAGATTAGCTAAATGGAATTGAAGGATCGCAGTTTTTAAAACAGTGAGTAAAACTTGAGGTGATTCTTATTTCCCCTACTTTCTCAATGGAAAATAGTAGCAAATGAAACTGATTTGGGGGATAAGCAGTGACAGTATGAAATGTTTCACGAAGAAAGCAAATGACGACACTTCGTTTTCACTTTAATAAAATGCACGCATGATGTTTCCCTAAGACTGGATGTGAATGATTTCCCAATATCTGCACTGTTGTAACCATTTATAAGAATCAGAATCTGGTTTATTATCATTGACAATCTGTATATCATGATATATGCTGTTTTGTGGTAGCAGTACGTCCAAGACATAAACATTACTGTAAGTTATAGGAAGTAAATAAATAGTGTAAAAGGGCAGAAGCGAGGTAGCGTTCATGGACCATTCAGAAATCTAATGATGGAGGAGAAGAAGCTGTTTCTAAGACATTCAGTGTGGGTCTTCAGGCTCCTATACCACCTCCCCGATGGTAGTATTAAGAAGAGGGCATGTTTCAAGATAGTGAGGGTTCTTAATGGCAAAGATAATGATTATGACACTATGGAGATGGCAGAAAACTAGTTAAGTTACTTGACTAGTATCCAGACCTTTGGAATGGAGATTTAGGGATATAAGTTCAAAACCCCCATCAATATCTGGGAATTCATACCTAAGTAAAATATGGAATTTTTAAAATTACTACTGAAGCTGCCATTTGTTGTAAAAACCCATCTGGTTCAAGGAACAAAATCTAATGTTTTTACCAATCTGGTCTCCAAATCCACAGCTTTGAGGCTGATTCTTAACTACCCTCTAGAATTGTTGAACAATATATGGCCTCGGCAGAGATGTCCTATTCCATGAACAAAATTCAGTGATCTAGGCTGGAGGCTTGGGTTGGTGAAGTAACGTTCAAATATTTGCTGGAATTTCCTTTTTCTTTATCGGTATCTCCTTGTTTTGAAGGAAGGTGTTTTAGATCACTTGTTAGAACACATAAACAACAGATCTTAATACCCGAATAGTTGGGTTTGTCCTTCTAAATACTCCACAGTGAATGGCAGAAATATTAGGGAAGCATGGCCATCACTTGAATTCCATAGTTTAGTTTGTGTCTGACAAGCCTGGTGCATTTTTTCATTGATTTATTGTCTTGTTAGATTAATGGAATTAAAATATCATTGTTATTTTGACGTTTTGTGAAACTCCTATTTTTGATAATCACCACTGTGATTATAAACTCTTCAGCACATCAAAACACACATCATCTTGGCTAGCTGGCATTCTACTGCAATGTCAAGGGAGAAAAGGTTCACAAGAATAACAGTAGTTAAAAACCAAAACCACTGGAAATCTGCATTAGGAACTGAAAGAAAACACCCAGCATGTCAAGCATCATCTGTGGTGAAACTTAACCAGAACTGATTCCAACATTTTCCATCATTTCGTGAACTCGGGCAAGCATTTTGCTTTCATAATAATAAACTACAGTTAATAACAATATTATAACAACAGTGTCCATTCTAACTTAAGAAACACCAGGTGGCATTATTGATGGATGCTTGAACTCCCTTTTAGTATCAGTTCAGATGAATTCTTCTTCCTTTCTTCCAGTCCATTATTTTATGTTTTCAGGTTTACCTGCAGTTAGTTCACCTTGCTGGTAAACATGGTTGTTGGCTGAATGTCAGTAGTTCCTATTACTCCCACTTGGTGGAGCACAATTACATACAGTGGATTAAATAATGTATCCAGCATCTCCAAACTAAATCTGCAGTCTCCTGTGTTTCAATTTCTGCTTTTTCTGGCTGAATATGCTATTGGAGACACAGGAGAGTACAGATGCTGGAATGTGGACCAACAATCTGCTTGAAGAATAACATCTGCATCAGGTTCTCAACTTGAAACATTGACGATTCCTCTCCCCACCCCACCCCCATCACTCATTTTCTGTTGCAAATGAACATAATTGATCAGAGAGAGAAAAAAAAATCCCAAAGAGAATTGGTGACAGACTCTTCTTTAACTTTTAACATTTTCACACCAACTTTTATTTATTAACCTCCTTCTAAGTAAGTTAAATCATCAAAAGCTGAACTCCCAATTGCTATTGCTGCTCCCAGAGCCACTCCTTCAGGTCTCCCTCATATAGCCCACACTGGGAGGAGCCAATCCTTGTAAACTGCTCTGGCTCTAGAAAAGTAAGACAAGTGAGCACACACCAGTCCTCATAGAGGGATCTGAAGTGGAAAGGGTGAGCAATTTCAGATTCCTGGGTGTCAACATATCTGAGGACAGTAAGACCAGGGAACTGAGGACTGGTGTGTGCTCACTTGTCTTACCCTTCCTGAAATCTGCAATCAGTTCCCTGGTCTCACTGGTGTTGAGTGCAAGGTTGCTGCTGCGACACTACTCAACCAGCTGATCTGTCTTGCTCCTGTACGCCCTCTCATCACCACTTGAGATTCTGCCAACGATAGTAGTGACCCCTGTGTCTCTGAAATGTAGAGCTATGTACCTGGTCCAATGTTGTCACTCTTTCTGCCCCCTCTGCCTCTCTGCCAGCTCATTCCAGACACGATTTACTCCTCTACTCCAGATGCTAATCATTTTTTGTATGAAATGTTCAGCCCTCAGGTCCCCTTTAAACCACCCTCTCACCTCAAACCTGTGCCTCCAGCTTTAGTCACCCCTATCAGAAGTAAGTTTTTTACACAGAGAGTGGTGGGTGTGTGGAATACCCTGCAGACACATTAGGGATATTTAAGAGATTCTTAGATAGTCACATGGATGAAAGAAAAATGGAGGGTTATGTGTAAGGGAAGGGTCAAATTAATCTTAAAGAGTAAAGGGTCAGGACAGCATGATGGGCTGAAGGGCCTGTGTTGCTCTGTGTTGCTCTGACTCAGGCTATCTACCCAATAATACGAATTGAAAATACACGTGAACTACGATGTTAACTGTCCTGTGCTATCACCAGTGGGATCATCAGTTGATCTGCCACCTGTCTTCAGGAGTTTCGGCCCGCTTATGATCAAGACTCCCTCGAGGTGGTGGGCCAGCAGTGCTAAAGCACCACCTCCCACTGGTGAGCTTAAAAACTTGGCATCTGCCTCTATCAGAGTTGTTGGTCACTTCCATCCAACAGATAGTCTGCTCTTCAGGTGTCTATGCAACTACTGAGGGGTTTGCAAAAGATGTATACACTGTCTGACTATCTGCCCCTCTGGACATACTTGGTCCACACCCATGCTGATCCTTCCTCTGCTGCCTCAGCTACAGCCCTGCTGGTTGACTTGATCTCTCTTCTAGTGAAGCCAAGGTCACGCAGCCACTCCTGGAGAGTGAACACAATAAACCCACGGTAGCCTACTTCGAATGGATAGCATGAGACCTTCCACCCTCTGTCTCTGCACTCTGATCTTAATTCTGCATACTTGGTTAACTTGCGCTCATGGGCTTCATCGATGTTGTCTTCCCAGGGGACTGTGAGTTCACCAATAACCACTTCTCTACTGGTGTCAGACCATACGATTATATCTGGACGCAATGTTGTGAAAGCTATTTGCTCCGGGAAACTGTCTTTCCCGTCCAGGTCAGCTTTGACACACCAATCATTGGCTGGAGAGAGTATGCTTGATCGTGAGCCTATGCTGTACACCCTTGACTTGGAGCCTTCTTTCACAAATGCTATGCGATGTTCTGTGCAGCATGGGACATGAGATAAGTTGTGCTGCAGTACTCTCTGCTCAACCGCTTCTGTTACAACTTTGAGAACATTGTTATGTCTCCAAGAGTACATGCCGCTGGAAAGATTGACTCTGCATGCACTCAAAATATGTTGAAGTGTTCCCTTCTCACCACAAGCAGCACACCTGTCTGTCTTATCTTCATACCAGGTGCTGAGGTTGGCAGGTGTTAGGAGCAGACCGTACGCTGCTCTGCATAGAAAAGAAATGCGGAGCGGTTCCATCTGCCACAGAACATTCCAAGATAGGTGTCGTTGTTCAACGCTTTCCCACCAGGTCCAAGCCCCTTGTTTGGCCAGGCCAGCTGTTTTAGCTAACCTCTTCTCCTCTTCTACCTCTCGTATTTCTTGTGTTAGAAGCTCACTGCGCTCCTTACCTGTAGAAGATGACCACCACGGACTTCATTAAAACCTGTGGGGATGAGTGTGTGCCTATGAGAATATACGTAGTCTCTAGAAAATAAAATCAAAGACCTCTGAACAAATTTGATGTACCAGAGGGACATCAGGGACTGTTGTGTTTTTTGTTTCACGGAGGCTCAGCTATTCCACACCATTCAGGATACATCGATACGGTTCACTGGCTTCACGATCCACCACCAAGATAGGTCTGTTGAGTCTTTCAAAGGCAGAGTATATGGAATATGCTTTATGATTAACTCCTCATAGTGCACAAAGATGGAGATTCTGTTCCAGTCCTGCTCACCCAACCTGAAACACCAAGTGATCAAGTGTCGTCCATTTTATCCGCTGTGGGAGTTTACCGCCATCATCTTAGTAGTGGTGTTTATCCCACCTCAGGCTCATGTCAAACAGGCTCTAGACAAACTGAGTGGTGTAATCAACAGGCAGGAAACAGTGCCTCCATCAGTTTGGTGGATTTTAACCAGGCCAGCTGAAAAAGCCTCGAAATAGTTGTCAACAACATATCACTTGTGCAATCAAAGGAGACAACACGCTGTATTACCACCATCAAGTACACTTACCATGCCATCCTACACTCACAATTTGAAAAATATGATCACCTGGCTGTACTTCTGCTCCCTGAATATGGCAGTGATTGAAGACCGCAGCTCCAGTGGTGAGGACCAAGATAGTATGAACAAGGGAGGTGCAGAGTGCTTACAGGACTGCTTTCAGTCAGTGGACTCGACTGTATTCAGGAATTCATCTCTGAGTCTGGATGAATACACCACAGTTGTCACGGACTTCATTAAAACCTGTGGGGATGAGTGTGTGCCTATGAGAATATACCATACATACCCGAATCAAAAGCCGTGGATGAACCAGGAGATTCGTGGTCTGCTGAGGGCTAGAACAGTGTTATTCAGGACCTGTGATCCAGAACTATACAAGAAGGCCAGCTACAACTGATGCAGGGCTATCTCAAGAGCAAAAGAACAATTCCAATTGAGGTTAAAGGCAGAATCCGATGCATGCGAGAAGAGGCCACAGGTTGTCTGTGGAGAAAATGCAGCTTTGCCAAGAGACTGTCCAGTACCTTGGATTCCAGCTCAGTAAAGATCGGCGAAGTTTGGGAAGGGATCAAATAAAAGCAATAAAGAAGATCCCAGTCCCAAAACAAAAAATAACATTCTTTCTTTCCTGGGCATGGTAGGGCACTGTCGACAGTGGATTCCAGAATACTGGGAGAGGGATGCAGTAATGCGTTCTGCTATATTGAAAACGGAGCCTCTCATTGTGGAATGGACACCCGATTCGGCCTCATCAATGCCTTATACAACCTCATCATAACATTCCAGCTCTTATACTCAATACTTTGATTAATAAAGGCCAATGTACCAAGAGCTCTCTTTACGACCCTATCTACCTGTGATGCCACTTTTAGGGAATTTTGTATCTGTACTCCCAGATCCCTCTGTTCTACTGCGCTCCTCAGTGCCTTACCATTAACTCTGTATGTTCTACCTTGGTTTGTCCTTCCAACGTGCAATACCTCACACTTGTCAGTATTAAACTCCATCTGCCATTTTTCAGCCCATTTTTTCGGCAGGCTCTGAAAACCTTCCTCACTGTCTACTACACCTCCAATCTTTGTATCATCAGCAAATTTACTGATCCAATTTACCACATTATCATCTAGATCATTGATATAGATGACAAATAACAATGGACCCAGCACTGATCCCTGTGGCACACCACTAGTCACAGGCCTCCACTCGGATTAACTCCTTAAAACTCCTTAAAGACAGCAGCAGGAATTAAAGTTATCGCTCACCACTTAATTGTCTCTGCTGCTCTGTGTTTGGGTCAAGCCTCCTCTACATTTCCTTACAGGATGGGTGAACCACTGATTAACCCAGCAGAGTCTGCTTGCCACTCTCTTCCAACTCCGCACCAGTCAGCCTCATCCCTCAGATCCCCAACCCGATGTCCCAACTTCCTGTCCCAGCGTGTCTTACATTTCATGTTCCAGCCATTTCTGTACTCTATGGATGGAGCCAAAATTGCTTTCATCATCTCTCTGCTGACTAGGCGAGCTGTGAACTGAGCTGCCACTAACTGGGACAATAAAACCACTATTTGCAATAAATATGAAGAATTCACTGCTGAGGTGCGCTGGGATTTTGAGCATCTGGAAAGGGGGCAGCGGATTGGATCCCTCACCTGCATTAAGACTCATGAAAAGCGTTGGATTACACCGTGGAGTTCAGGACTCATGCGGCGGAGAGTAGCTGGAATGCGGAGTCACTGCTGGCCCATTACCATCACTGTCATGGTCCGGCCCGTGAAGTCCGCATTCTGGTTCATGATCCGGTCCATGGTTCCATATTCCAGGTTTTCTGGTTTTCCCTTGTTTGGTTGGGTGCTCTAACTGAGGCACCTGATTCTCATTTTGGGCTGGCTACATAAATACATAAATAGCTCCTGGGTTCAGCTTCAGTTGCTGGATTGCCTCTGCCTTCCCCCCCCTTCTCCCCCCCTTCTCCCCCCTTCTCCCCCCTTCTCCCCCCTTCTCCCCCCTTTCACCCCCTTTCTCCCCCCTTTCCCCCCCTTTCCCCCCCTTCCCCCAATAGCCCTTGGCTGAAGCCTCGCCTGCATCCTCGCCGTCAAGTCCTATCGCCAGAGCAAGACCAGAGCCTTGCTATGTCTAGATAAGGAACTGTCTTTCATTGTTTGGAACCGTCTCTGTGTCCACGCCTTTGCAAGGTAGGTCCGGCCGTTTGCCACTACCTAGTGTTGGGAACCGTCTCCATGTGCACACCTTTGCTAGGTAGGTCCGGCCGTTTGCCGCTACCTAGTGTTGCGAACCATCTCTGTGTCCACGCCTTCGCTAGGTAGGTCCGGCCGTTTGCCGCTACCTAGTGATAGGAACTGTCTCGTCGTGTTCAGCATTCTGTGTATGAGTCCCGGCCCTACTTCCTGTTCCTAAGGAGGGGTCCTGGCTCTGTGTTCTGTGTATGAGTCACGACCCTACTTCCTGTTCCCAAGGAGGGGTCCCGGCTCTGTGTTCTGCGTTCCTGTCTCCCAACACCAAGGCTCTGTGTTCTGCATTCCTGTCTCCCAAGACCAAGTCTGAGCTTCGGGGTCTCGTCCTGTCCTTGTGCCTCGCCCAGCCCAGAAGTGCCTCGCCCAGCCCAGGAGTACCTCGCCCAGTCCGGTGCTGGAGATTCCTCATCCAGGGCTCGAGTTCCCTCGTCCTGTCCAGGAGTCTCACGCCCTGTCCTGTAGCCATGTCTTGTCGTTGCCTAGATATGGAGTCCGAGCCCAATTCAAGACCCAGGTTCCGGGTCCCTGTCCAGTCTCTGGCTTGGGGTCCTTGTCCAGGTTCCAAGTTCCTTGTTCCTCGTCCAGGTCCCCCTTTCCTAGTCTAGTCCTAGCCCAGGCCCTGTATCCTAGTCTCGTCCAGAGCCTGTGTCTTGTCCAGCGTCATTTCTTCCCCACTTCCCTTGTATTCCTGACACACCTAGTCCTGTTCCTAGTACTTCAGTGTCTGTGTCTTGCATTTGGGTCCATCCTTGCTCTGTACTTATGACTATCACAGCCTCTCAGAGCACTTGAAAGATGAGCTGTCTACCCAGGAGATGCTCACTGACTTCGAAATCCTCCTCACTCTGGGCCTCTGTATTGACAAGCGTCTTATGAAACAACCCTCCAGACCATCAGCCAGAATTTCAGGCTGCAGGACCCTCATCATCAATCTCTTCAGAACCTATGCTGTTAGGGAGAGTTCCCTCAACCTCCCAAGGGCGTGGGCGTTGGTGGAGAAGTAACTCGTGCGCGTACTGCGGATCACCCACGCATCAAATGCCCACTGCACCACAAGGTAGAGACGAGAGGCCTTTTATCTACTAAGTTCCCCCTGGCCCCACATTCCAGAACCATAGCCCAGCTCACTCTCTCTGTCCAGAAGCATCAATAGATGTATGTACACAGCTTACACCCTGAGTTCATCAGTTACAACCAGGAAAGACTGGGTGACAACCGTGAAAAAAGTGGTGACGACTGGAGAGTCAGTGACAGCCCGGAGAGACAGCAACCAGGGCAGAACGGGCTGGTAAACCAATCTGTGTCCTCTGAGAGGAGGACCCCCACAAAAGCTACAAAGAATCTAAGGGAAAGATACCCCCAGGGGTGCCCGAGAGGGGGGGAGGATGAGCACCCCAGTCGGATGGAGACAATGACATCGGACCCAGGCAATGAACAAACGTCGATGAGGAAGCAGTGTGCATGTGGCAAAATCTGCAAGAACGATCGCGGCTTGAAGATCCACCAAGCGAGGATAAAGTGTTTGGCGGGAGCAGGAGCAGCACAACGCGCAGGTGTCCAACCTGGTGAGACAAAGGAGGGGCCAGGCCCGGAGTCACCCCATAGTGCCCGGAACCTCCAAGTGTTGCAAACTAATCCCTCTAACATGAAGTCTAACAGGAGGCAGATCAAATGGCCTGCAGCTAACATGACTTCACTGTGGAAGCAGTTTGATGACTATGTTAACCAAATCCTGGAGGCAACGGCGAAGGGAGGGGTTGATAGGAAGCTGCAAGCCATGCCCAGTGGAGGTTGGTTGTAGGGGATTCATAGCCCGTTCTTTAGTTAGGGCCTTCAGCATTTTGGGCATCAAGGGAGAGAGGAAGAGGAGAGCCATCCGCAGTACCACCGATGCGGCAGAGAGGGCCTCAAGATGGCTGTGGCTCAAAAGAGGGGAGCCATGGAGTCATAAGTAGCTAGCCATCTGGACACAAGCTGGGGTCTGATCAGCCCCGGCTGGGTCACCTGGAGGAGGTTGTATGATGTTGAAAGACCCGAAACACCCGATGATTCCAGGAACATCACTGAAGATGTGTCCAGAAGCATCAGTAGATGTATGTACACAGTCCTCTTACACACTCCGATAGCTCTATGCACACAGGAGGTCCTCATGGATTCCGGCGCAGCAGGTAGTTTTCTTGACCAGATTCTGTGTATGCAGCTTGGAGTTTCCTGCTAGACCATCTGTTTTCAAACTCAGCTGATTTTTGCCCCATAAATCTGTGGAGGTGGAGGAAATTCTCAACCTCTCAGACTCGCACGGGAATACTACAACTTAGCCATCACCTTCGGTAAAAGTAAAGCCAGCACACTGCCACCTTACAGACCCCACGAGTGCTCATTTGATCTCTCCGAGGTCATCTATTCTCCCACTCCCCTCCTGAGACCCAAGCCATGAATAACTACATCTCTGAAATACTACAGCATGGCTTTATTCAATAATCCCAGTCCCCAGCCGGTGCAGGATTCTTCTTTGTCAAAAATAAAAGATGGGGATCTTCATCCCTGGATTGACTACCGTGGACTCAGCAAAATCACCATTAAGAACTGTTATCTTCTCCCCTTGTTGGATAGTACATTTGATGCACTCCTCTGGCCCAGATCGTCACCAAACTGAATCAACAGACCAGGTGCACGCTGAGCTGCATCCACCAGGGAGATGAGTGCAAGACGGCATTCATAACACCTGCTGGCCACTACAAATACCTGGTGATGCCTTTCAGATTTTTCAACATTCCAGCTGTTTTTCAAGCCTCCATCAATAAGATGCTCTGAAACATGTTCCACAGTTACGTGATCATCTACCTCGATGAGGTCCTCATCTTCTCCAAGGACCCCCAAGACCACATCTGTCACGTCCATTCAGTCCTTCAGTGTCTCCTCGATAACCAACTGTACTGCAAGCTAGAAAAATGTCAGCTCCACACAGCTCTGGAGTCCTGCGGCCCTTACCGGTCCCCCGATGCATGTGGTCCCACAACACCACAGATTTCATCATGGGTTTGCTACCTTCCAATGGGCAATGGTGATCATGCCAGTGGTGGACCAGTTCTCCAAGGTGGCCCACTTCATTGCCCTCCCTGAACTTCCGTCAACCACTAAGATGGCGGACCTTGTTCTCCAAAATGTAGTTCACCTCCACTGTTTCCCTCAGGACATCTGTCAGACCGGGGCCCACAATTCGTCTCCCACTTCTGGTGAGCCTTCTGCTCCTCCTCCACACCTCATTAACTTTGTCCTCTGGCTATCATTTGCAGACCAACAGTCAATGTGAAAGAGCCAATCAGCAAGTGGAGAAGTTTCTGTGATGCATCACCGTCTCTAACCCTCCTACATGGAAGAAGTATCTACTCTGGGCCAAGCCATCCCACAATCTACACGCCTCCTCTACCATGGGTATGCAATCCTTTGAAATGCTTCAATGCAACCCCTGTTGTTCTCCATAGAGGACCTAACAGTGGAGGTTTCGTCCACCAAGGGTATGGTTTGGCGGTGCCAAAATGCTTGGAAGAGGGCATGGAAGGTAGCTGCCAACTGCACCTATCGCTGCCGGACTAACTGCCGTCGGTGCCCAAACAGACTACTCTGGCCTGGGGACTGTGTTCAGCTCTCCACCCAAGACCTCTCCCTGCACATCGACTCCTGCAAGCTCTTGCCCCGGTTCATTAGTCCCTTTAAGATTATCCATCATATCAACCCAGTCACTTATCATCTCCAGCTGCCACCATCCTTCAACATCACACCTACCGTCCACATGTCCTGACTCAAGCCTGTTGTCTATGGACCACTCAACACACCTGAGCCTGCACCTCGGGGACCAGGGATGGCGGAAGGTGGTCCAGTGTACATGGTCCACTGGTTGGTGAATTCATGCTGTTATGGACAGGGTGAGTGGTACCTGGTCGACCAGAAAGGGTATGGCCAGAGGAAAGGTCTTGGGTGCTGTCCCGTTTCATCTTGGATGCATCATGCATCGAGGAGTTCCACTAGACCAATCTGAATTGCCCTGGGTGCCAGCCTTAGGAGGGGGGTCCTGTCAGGCCTGCACGGTCTTCACTCAGCTAACAAGAGTCCACTGCCATTTGTTTCCAACTCATCTTGTGCAGCCTATTTAAACACAGCTCTCATCCACAGTCCTTTGTTCACCCACCGAACCAGCCAACCTCAACTAGTTGCTCCTGGCCTTAAGTTACCTTATTGCTTTGTCATCTTTAAGTATTTGTTTCCTCCGGTTCTGTGGCTCCTCGTGGCTTGTTATTTTGCAGTTTATTATGAAATTTTTCCCTCACCACTAAATCGTCTCTGCTGCTCTGTGTTTGGGTCACGCTTCCTCTACATTTCCTGAAGGCTAGCACCATCAAAGTCCTTAAGATGCCAGATTTTTGGAATTTTACATGTTTAAGTGGTGTTAATTGTTAGCCAACAATTACGGGATTGACCTTGCTCTTCTTCAAATTGCATCAAGGGAATTTTTGCAGCCATTTCAAAAGATAATCAGAAATTTGGCTTAACAGCTCAGAGTTGTCACTTTCAACTGTCCAGTGCCCTTCAAATCTGCTTTGCACTGTCGGTTAGACTATATTGCTACAGGTGGGTATACTTCAGAAAAATGAAATGGAAATGCAAACATACATGCATGAGGCTTCATTCAAGGAGCAAGGACCATACAATGAAAGCATGGGACACTTAACCAAAAGCAATATAATAAGAGAGTAGTGTTCCCTCGGGAGGTTTCATCAGATGTATGTGTGTGATAGTGTAAGATTACCTATGGGGCTCATGAGTGACTCCAACTGTTTCACCCGTAGTTGTGAATTTGGCAAGCAGCTCTGATTTCTTAGTGGCTAGGTTGTTTGACATACCCTGTAATGTGAGATGCTGTAAAGCACTGTAGGTAGGTAAGATCCTCCAGTCCTGAGGGAAGAGACAAAAACCAGTTAGCTTGACACTGATTGTCAGGAAGGTGCTGGAATCCATTAATAAGGAAGTAAGAACAAAACACTTGGGGAAAAAAAGTATAACGTGATTGGGACAGTTTAACATGTTTCCTTAAAAAAAGTAATTGTGTTTTTAACAGAGTTGTTTGAGGTATCAACAGGCTAAGTAAAGGGGAGAGAGTGGATATGGCATATTTAGAGTTACAAGAAACACTGAAGGTTCAAGGTTGAAAATTACTTAATGACATTTCCAGTACACGAGTGTAAAGGAGAGTGAAATAATAGTTTCTCCGAATCCAATGCAGTACAAAAAAAAACACAATAATATAAAGAACACAACACTAATAAAACACAATAAATACATAAGATAGCTTGTACCAATGTATACATAAGGTACATTGATTGTATATTCATAAAGTGATGCTAGGCACAGGAGAGTCTATACATAAGTTAACTCTCATAGGAGGTAATAAAGTTGCGGCAGTGCTATAAAGTGCTAAACAAAATATTATTGCATGGCGAATACATTAGCAGAGAAAGAAGGTTGGTTAATAAGCAGTAAACATAGGTGGAATTAAACAGTCCAACCTTAGGTTAGCAAGTTGTAACTATTGGGTGGGTGCAACGATCACTGCTGGGGTCAGAGGTATTTACAAACCATTATTAATGACACAGATGGAGTGTTGTAACATATCCAAGTCAGTGAGTATTACTGTGAGAAATTAAGCTGTCAGGAGGACAGAGTCTGGAAATGGAGATGGACATATTACATGAATGGGCAATGAGATGGCAGATAAGGACATATGAAGTTATCCACTTTGGTAGGAAGAATAAAAACAGTTTATTATTGAAGTAGTAACTTAGATGTTGCTGTTCATTAAGGTTTGGGAGTCATTGTCCAAGAAATTGAGGAAGTTATTTATGTAAGTACAGCAAGTAATTTGAAAGACAAACAAAATGTTGGCATTCATTGCAAATGGAATATAGTAAGAGCAAGGAAAAAACTTGATGCAAATGTATGGGGCTCCAGTGAAACCACAATTTTGGTCTTCTTAGTTACGGCATTTACTTATCTGAAGTATGACACATTGATGCTTTACTAGATTTCTTACCTGAGGTATATATCTTATGAGGAACAATGAAGAAGAACAGGCCTTAAGCTCTAGGATTTATAGGAATGATGATGATTTTGTTACAATATAAATTCCTAAGGGGTTTTCACAGCGCTTTTCTGTGAGAATATCTCCTCTAGTGGGGAATCTGGAATAAGGGACTGTATTCTCAGAATTAGGGATCAGCCACTTAGAGCTAAGGTGAGGATGAATGTCTTCTCTCTCATTGCTGTGAATCTTCTAAAGTCTCTACACCCATGAGACAAGAATGGAGAATCACTGAGTGCAGTTAAGGCTCAAATAAATGCATTTTTGGACTTTAGAGAATTCAAGGATTATGAAGGTAGGAAAATGGAATTAAGGACAATAATCAGAGTAACCATGATCTCAATGAATGGCAGAGATAGTGTAGGGAAGTTCAAGTTCAAAATTAATTGTCATTAACAAAACATAACAAAACATAAACAAAATAGCGTTCCTCTGGGGGCCAAGGTGCAAAACACAGTACATACAGTCACACATAGCACATAGCACATCTAGTTATGATAGCACAAGTCCCTGAGTGGCATAGCCTAAAGACTGATGCATGGGATGGTTCCTGGAGTCACATTTGCGGAAGAACAAGCTCAGTTCCTCATCTCATACTGGGTCAGCTGCAGACCCAAGCAATCCAGCTTATCTTCCAGGGAGTGAACACTGGAGAGCAGCACCAATGGGAGAGCCAGCCCCAAAACCAGCATGAATTTCATCAGGACTGGGTCTCGGCCTGAAATGTTGACTGTTTACTCTTTTCCATAGATGCTGCCTGGCCTGCTAAGTTCCTCCAGCACTTGTGTGTGTTGGCATGAGGGCCTGAGGTTATGCGGTTACCCCACCATCATTCTCGCTAATGAACCAATGAACTGGTCTTGTAGTAATGTCCAACAGGGTCTTGTGATCACAAGAAAAATGTTTAAGACGTCTGTACCATTTGTTGGACTAGGAAGGGCCGCAATGAACAAGCCTGTCACCATCTTACCAGAAGGGCTTACTTCTCTCCCAATTGTTCTCATAAACAGAGAGACATGCACTAGGGGAATGGAGCAGCCACCTCCATTAAATTCTATTTTTTGATCAAACCATTGTACTTTTGGCATGGAATCCAGTCTTGCGTATACCCGTGGTGACTCTTGAGCTTTTCAACCAGGGTGCTATATAAATGCATGTTTTTTGTACTTTTTAAAAACCTCACAGGAGTAAGTGTAAGCATTCAAGATGTGCTATTTCATAAGGCAGTGAAAGAAAAATATAATCTTTTCCTCTCTCACACAGTACAGTTCAAAAACATTAACAATGATAATGGACTGAGCAATCACAAGGAGGATTTTTTTAATTCTTACTCATCCAATGCAGCAAAAGATTTTGGACTTTATTGTCATTGCCTCTCACAATGATCCTTCAAATATAATTTGAATCTATCAAGGTTTTCAGCTAAGCAAGGGCAGCATTCCTCTTAAATCTTGTCTTTGGCTTGAACTTTACAAACACTTTCTTGGCTGCAAAGCAAGGAGGCTGATGAGATAAAGCATGTTGATAACCTAATTCATGCCCCACGCAGTTTTGGTAGTTTAATTATGTAAGTGTATAAAGATACTGTAGGATTAAGCTTTTGTATAAAGAAGCCCTCACAGTCAGTTTTACCTGCTCTGGGATTGAGAAATTTAGACCTCAATGTCTGGAATCCTTGTCACTTCACTTTGTTAACAAACCAGCAACTCCCAAGTCTTCATGAATCACTTGTGTGATTTTGTATAAATATTTTATAAGCACTTTGAAATTATATATATTTCACCTGGTCATTGCTTAGTAATATTCGAAATGCAAGCTATAAATCTTTTTCAGTGAACAGCTAACAGTAATTAGCACATGGTATGTGGTGGGGTCTGCCAGTTTATCAACTGAATTTTTGCGGGTTGAGGGAAATGTGTTGAACTTGGCCACAGAGCAGCTGAAGTAAAAGCTGCTGATCAGAGTAAAGGTGCAACACCCAGAAACTGAACTGGATCTTTGCCACTGAGAGAGTGAAAAGTGCTTAGATCCAAGGATTCTGCCATTTAAGGCTAAACTTAGGATTTTTTTTTTCTCTCTAGACTTGCCATGAATTATTGCAGACATAGAATTTCCTTTTAACCAATATTACTTTCAAAAAAAACAACTGCGCTGTTGGAACCAAAATATATTTGTCAAATGGTCAAAGTTCAAAATAAATTTATTATCAAAGTATATATGTCAGTATCTAGAACTCTGAGATTTCTTTTCATGCAGATATTCGCAGTAAGTACAAGAAACACAATAGAAACAATGAAAGACCACCCCAACAGGGTGGACAACGGCCAATGTGCAAAAAAGGACAGCAAACTGAGCAAATACAAAAAGAAAGACAAAGAAAAAGAAATAATAATTATAATAATAAATAAATAAGCAATAAACATTGAGAACATGAGATGAAGAGTCCTTGAAAGTGAGTCCAGTTCAGTGGGAATAGTTCGGTGATGGGGTGAGTGAAGTTATCCCCTCAAGGGCCTGATGGTTGAACGGTAATAACTCTTCCTGAACTTGGTGATGTGGGTTCTGAGGCCCCTGTACCACCATCCTGGGTGGAGGGAGTCCCTGATAATGAATGTTGCTTTCCTGCGACAGCGCTCTGTGCCGATGCGCTCAATGATCGGGAGGGCTTGACCCGTGATAGACTGGGCCATATCTGCTACTTTTTATAGGATTTTACATACAAGGGCACTGGTGTTTCCATACCAGGCCAAGATACAACCAGTCAGTATACTCTCCACCACACATCAATGGAAGTTTGTCAAAGTTTTAGATGACATGCTGAATCTACACAAACCTCTAAGAAAGTAGAGGTGCTGCCGTGCTTTCTTTGTAATAGCACTTGTGTGCTGGAGCCAGGACAGGTCCACTGAAATGATAACACTGAGGAATTTAAAGTTGCTGAACTTTTCCACCTCTGATCCCCCAATGAGGACTGGTTCATGAAAACTTCTGGTTTCCTCCTCCTGAAGTCAATAATCAGCTCCTTGGTCTTGCCGACATTGAGTGAGAGGTTGTTATTGTGGCACCTCTCAGCCAGATGTTCAATCTCCCTCTTGCATGCTGATTCATCACCACCTTTGATTTGGCCAATGACAGTGTTGTCAGCAAAATTGACTATGGCATTGGAGCTATGCTTAGCCACACAGTCATAAGTGTAAAGTGAGTAGCGCAGGGGACTAAGCACACAGCCTTGTGGTGTAACTGTGCTGAGGGAGATAATAGAGAAGATGTAGTTGCCAATATGAACTGACTGGGGTCTGCAAGTCAGAAAAGCAAGGATCCAGTGCACAAGGATGTATTGAGGCCTAGGACTTGAAGCTTATTGATTAGCTTTTGAGGGGATGATAGTATTGAACGCTGAGTTGTAGTCAATGAAGGGCATCACTGTCCAGATGTTCCAGGGTTGAGTGAAGAACCAATGAAATGGCATCTGCTGCTGACTTGTGATGGTAGGCAAACTGGAGTGGATCCAAGTTGCTTCTCAGGCAGGAGTTGATGTGTTTCATCACCAACCTCTCAAAGCACTTCATCACTGTGGGTGTAAGTGCGACTGGACAATAGTCCCTGAGGCAGGTTACCATGTTCTTCTTGGGTACTGGTATAATTGAAAGCCTGCTTGAAGCAGGTGAATACCTCAGACTGCGGAAGTGAGAGGTTAAAGATATCAGTGAATACTCAGTCAGTTAATCAGCACAAGTACTTAGTACTCCGCCAGGTACCCCATCTGGGCGGGATGCTTTCCATGGGTCCACGCCCCTGAAGGATGCTCTCACGTCAGCCTCAAAGTCAAAAATCACAGGGTCATCAGGGGCTGTGGGAGCTTGTGAAGGTGCCTCTATGTTCTGATGGTCAAAGCGAGCATAGAAGCATTGAGCTCACCTGAGAGCGAAACCTTATTGTCATCTTCATTCCTTGGTTTTACTTTGTAGGATATGATGACATTCAAGTCCTGCCACAGCTGTTGAGCATCCTTCTGCAATTCAAGTTTCGTCTAAAATTGCCCCTTTGCATGTGAGATGGCTTTCCGGAGATCGTACCTGGATTTCTTTTACCTTACTTGGTCACCAGACCTGCATGCCACTGATCTGGCCCTCAGCTGATTGCAGATCTCATGGTTCATCTGGGGCTTCATGTTAGGGAAAACTCTGAATGATTTTGCAGGGACACACTCGTCTATGACTGTTTTTATGAAGTCCATGACAACCGTAGTGTATTTGTTCGGATCCTCTGATGAATCCTTGAACACGGCACAATCTACAGACTCAAAGCAATCCTGTAACCACTCATCTGCATCCCATGACCAGAGCTTTGTTGTCCTTATCTCTGGAGACTTGCTCTTTAGCCTCTGCTTGTATGCAGGTAGGAGGAGGGCAGCTAAGTGAACAGTTTTCCCGAAATACGGTCTAGGCATGAAATGGTAGGCATTCCAAATCATTGTCAAATGTGTTGAGACCACTAGTGCTGCAGGTGATATGTTGATGATAATTGGACAGAGTTTTCTTCAAACAAATCTGAATGAAGTCCCTGACGACTATTTGAAAGGGCTCAGGGTAGGTTGTCGCTTGTTTGCTAATCATGGCATTCAATACATTGAGTTTTTTTAATATCTGCGTTTGGCAGTATGTAAACTGTGGTCAGGAGCTCAGAGGCGAACTCTCTTGGAAAGTAGAATGGTCGGCACTTAATCATCAGATATTCCAGGATGGGGGTGGCAAGAGTGCAACACGACTGCTGTGTCCAAGCACCATAAAGAATTTATCATGAAAGACAAATCCCACCCACCTTTTGCCTTCTCTGAATCAGCAGTCCAGTCCATCCAGTGTATCGAGAAGCCTTCCGGTCTTACCTTTGCGTCCGGAGTAAGTCATGTCTCTGTGAAACACAGAACACGGCAATTTCTCATTTCCCACCAGTACAGCAATCTTGCCCTTAGGTCCTCAGTCTTGTTCTCCAGCAAATGCACATTTGCTAACAAGGTGATAGGTTGAGGGAGTTTCATTCCTCTGTGTTTCAGCCTGGCTAGCAATCCTGCCCTCCTCCCTTTCATTTGGCCTTGGTAATGTTCTCTTAAAGGTACTGTACCTGCGTGCATGACAGCTAACTCTGCTGAGTCCCTCAGAAGATCATGAAATCGCTAGTTCATTATGATGGTTCAAATGTATGTTGCTTAAAGGGAATTTACAGGCTCAAGATTGCAGTGAGAGTAATTCAAAAGAAGTATATTTAGAAGCTTTGTAAGCAGCCCACAACATGTCACCGTGATTCACTGCCATTACCTTGGTCAATATGCACTCAGTCACGGGAAGAAGGTGAAAACTCAACTTATTTACCACCTGCAGTGAGGATTCAACTCAGGTTGCTGGGGTTGTGGGGTCCCCATACTACCTTCTGCAACACTGGGCTATGTTTCCCTCATCTAGTCATTTCTCCACAGTCTTCCCATAACCCTACGGTAAATTCAAAAGATTACCACTACCTTAGCATTTGCACTGCATTGCACCTCCTTCTGTCTAGCATGTATCTCTGACCAAAGAGCAAGATACATATATAAAGCAGCAATCTCATTTTTCTGATTTCAGATGGTGATGAGGAGGTGTACAGGAGTGAGATAAATCAGCAGGTTGAGTAGTGTCACAGCAACCTTGCACCCCATGTCAGCAAGAACAAGGAATTGAAAAGATTTGGTCCGTCACCAAAGACTCTAGCAAATTTCTACAGGTGTACCGTGGAGAGCATTCTAACTGGTTGCATCACCATCTGGTATGGAGTGGGAGAGGCCACTAGACAGGATTAGACAAAGCTGCAGAAAGTTGCCAACTCAGCCAGATCCATCATGGACACTGGCCTCCCCTGCATCGAGGACACCTTCAAAAGGTGATGCCTCAGAAAGCTGGCAGCCATCACCCAGGACATGCCCTCTTCTCATTGCTACCATCAAGGAGGAGATACAGGAGCCTGAAGACACACATCCAATGTTTTAGGAACAACTTCCTCTCCACCATCAGATTTTGGAGTGGACAATGAACCCATGTACACTACCTCACGATTTTCCCCTCTCTTTTTGCACTACTTATTGAATTTTATATGTATATTTCTTATTGTAATTTATAGAGTTTGTATTGTGTATTGCACTGTACTGCTGCTGCAAAACAACAAATTTCATGACATATGCCAATGGTATTAAACCTGATTCAGATTTTCATGAGGGCATCAACAACATGTTATGTAATTTTAATCAGCAACAAATAAACTGCTGGAGGAATTCGGTAGGTTAAGAACCATGTGTGGGGAGAATGGAATTGTGGGTGTTTCCGACAGAAACCCTGCAGTAGTACCCCAAACGTTGACGATTTCTTTCACCCAACAAATGCAGCTCGCCCCGCTGAGTTCGCCTATGTAGATTGTTTGTTACTCCAAATTCCAACATTTGCATATTCCTGTATCTCCTGTTTAATTTTACCAGTGACTCCAAATGATATCTTTTCACCTGCTATGTATTACCCACGCAGATTGTTTGAAGATTTCTGGATGCAAGTAATTCAGTAAAACGGATAATCCATTCTCCAATTGTCCAACTGGTTCTTTTTCCCACACTAACTTTAAACTCCCTGGGCCACTTCTCATGCTCCCTTTAAACTTACCAGGACCCTTATCTTGCATTCATTTTAAACACATTGAGGCCCCATTTCCTGCCCTTTCTGTAAACTCACTGCAGAGATTCACATTGCCAGCAACTGCTTCTCTCCAAAGTAAAATGGTTTCTCAGATTGGCTGGCAATTAGGAACAAGTAACTTCAACAGGTTTTAGAAGGAACTGAGCAAATCTCTGGTGTCAGAGGAAGATGTAGCTGGCTCACCATCAAAAGATGCAGAGGAAGTGGCCTAGTTTTGGAAGAGACTTCAAAGGAAGGCTTTCCTAAATAATGCCAAACAGGGTTTGATTTGCTCTTCTTTTAGTGACTAGCAGCAATATGCATTCATGCTTATTAGATTTATTTACCCTTCATTGTTGTGTTACATTCAGACTGACACTTTGTGCCAATATTTACAAACCTGGTGAGTTTCCTCTTAGGTTAACAAATTCCAGTCCCATCATTTCCGCTTACTTCTCTATCTGGCAGATACTTATGTACTTCTGATTTTGTGCCTCAATACTTGTCACCACAGCTGTTCCTTGTGGAAGTGAGTTTCACAATCTAACTATTCACTGGGTATACAAGTTTGTCCTGAATTCTTTATTGGATTCATTAGTGCATCTTTCATATGTATTATATTTGCTAGGGCCAAATGGGCTTCCTTTTCCATAAAAATACATGAGAAAGTGATAGACGTACACCAGTCTACCACCATCATTCAGTTAAATATGGATGGCTTGCCTTTCTGACCTAACTTCCTTTAATTTGTGCAGATAGAATACATTTATTAGGGGGTTATGATCCTTTGAATTTGATTAGTTTATCAATTACCTGTCCTTCTTTCTATCTTGAGGAGGAAGGATCCTCTCCATCATCTAATCTGTCAGCTCTCAAGCTTCCCTTTTCTAAAGAACAGAGCAAGAGACTAACGTTTCTGCATTGCACTTTCTCTAGACCTTCCCTGCCCTTTTTTATAACTTGGAATTCTTTATTTCCATTTACCCTGTTGTGTTGCAATTTTGAGTTTATTATGTATCTATAGGGCCTCTCTCTCTCTCTGTTTCTCAAACACATGTAGACCTCATGCAAAGGCCTCTTTGCTTTTTATCCATGCCTCATGATATTTACCTTATAAGTTTATTAGATAATTAGTTGAGTAATTCTTTGTCTATTTCAGTATTTAATTAGACTTTTAATTATGCAATTCATTGCACATCTTTAGAATTATTTATAGCCCTACAGAGCTTTGTATTTCCTTGCTTCACTCAGTAGAACTAATGGTACTGTAGGTTTTTGTAAATAAAAACGGCAGAAGCATTTGTACTCCAAACACTGAACACAAAGTGCAGTAGAAGTATTTTATGTAACTATGTCATCACTATGTTTTAGCAGACAGGAAGCAAAGAGTGGGAATAAACGGGACCTTTTCAGAATGGCAGGCGGTGACTAGTGGGGTACCGCAAGGCTCAGTGCTGGGACCCCAGTTGTTTACAATATATATTAATGACTTGGATGAGGGAATTAAATGCAGCATCTCCAAGTTTGCGGATGACACGAAGCTGGGTGGCAGTGTTAGCAGTGAGGAGGATGCTAAGAGGATGCAGGGTGACTTGGATAGGTTGGGTGAGTGGGCAAACTCATGGCAGATGCAATTTAATGTGGATAAATGTGAAGTTATCCACTTTGGTGGCAAAAATAGGAAAACAGATTATTATCTGAATGGTGGCCGATTAGGAAAAGGGGAGGTGCAACGAGACCTGGGTGTCATTATACACCAGTCATTGAAAGTGGGCATGCAGGTACAGCAGGCGGTGAAAAAGGCGAACGGTATGCTGGCATTTATAGCGAGAGGATTCGAGTACAGGAGCAGGGAGGTACTACTGCAGTTGTACAAGGCCTTGGTGAGACCACACCTGGAGTATTGTGTGCAGTTTTGGTCCCCTAATCTGAGGAAAGACATCTTTGCCATAGAGGGAGTACAAAGAAGGTTCACCAGATTGATTCCTGGGATGGCAGGTCTTTCATATGAAGAAAGACTGGATGAACTGGGCTTGTACTCGTTGGAATTTAGAAGATTGAGGGGGGATCTGATTGAAACGTATAAGATCCTAAAGGGATTGGACAGGCTAGATGCGGGAAGATTGTTCCCGATGTTGGGGAGGTCTAGAACGAGGGGTCACAGTTTGAGGATAGAGGGGAAGCCTTTTAGGACCGAGGTTAGGAAAAACTTCTTCACACAGAGAGTGGTGAATCTGTGGAATTCTCTGCCACAGCAAACTGTTGAGGCCAGTTCATTAGCTATGTTTAAAAGGAAGTTAGATATGGCCCTTGTGGCTACAGGGGTCAGGGGGTATGGAGGGAAGGCTGGGTTCTGAGTTGGATGATCAGCCATGATCATAATAAATGGCGGTGCAGGCTCGAAGGGCCGAATGGCCTACTCCTGCACCTATTTTCTATGTTTCTATGTTTCTATCACGTCAGACCAGCCTCTTAAAGTGAACCCCAGCGCAATGCTGGTCGTTGTGAATTATGTATGTTTCCACCAATTACATTACCCTACACAGGCCCCTCCAGAATTCATTAAAACCAGCATCGTGAGCCTGGCCAGAGCTCGGGTGAGCCGCAGAGGAACAGCAGATGCCTCTGACTTATCCAGAGAGATGTTGACATGCTCATGGTCATGTCATGATGCCAGGGGCATGGCAGCAGAATCCTCCAATTCTTGGGCTGGCCAGTTTAAGATTACCTACCAAAATACATTCGAGTTTACCACTCTTAGCTATGATAAAAATCTTTTCCCTCTGTTCCAAAACACATAACAGGCTATTGTAAGGGGCCCTAAGGGGGATGTTGTTTTGCATCTTGGCGTACGAAAACAAACAGGGCAGAATGTCGGTCAACAGGAACCCATGAGTGCTGTACGCCATGATGGGAGGTAGGAATAGGAGAAAAGGAATTGAATTTACTGAGGAGGGTGGAACGCTGCTGAGAGACTGATCAGGCAGTTGTGGCATCAGGAATGAAATCAACTGACACTCATAAAGGCCGCCCGTATACCAGCTCAGCTGCAGCTCCTCTTTTGGAGCTGTTCTGAGCCCAGCAGGACCCATGGGAGATGATCATGCCAACACTCATCCGGCAAGGAAGCCCTCAGAGCAGCCTTTAAAGAGAGGTGAAACTGCTCACATAGGCCATTGGACTGTGGGTGATATGCCGTGGTGTGATGTAGCCTAGTGACAAGGTTCTGGGCCATCACATCTCAGAGGTCTAATATGAACTGGGGACTCTGGTCAGAGGAAATATCAGATGGGATGCCAAACCGAGCAACCCAGGTGCCAATGAATGCCTGAGCCTCATCTTCGGCCATCATCGATGATAGAGGGATAATCTCTGGCCAGCTGGTGGTTTGATACAGCATGGTAAAGAGGTATGTGAAATCATGGGGTGGGTGGGGGGGAGAGAACCAACAAAGTCCACATTGACATAGTCAAACCATCGCTCAGGGACATCAATGACACCTAGACATGACGATTAATTTTTGCCCGCTGCCACTCCACACAGCCTGCAGCCCAATCACACACATCCCTTCTGATACTGTGCCACACAAACTTTAGTGCCACCAGTTTCTGTGAGGCCTTCCGGCCCGGATCTGAGAGGCCACGTATGGAGTCGAAAACAGTCCATCTCCAGTTTGCGGGCACCATGGAGCAAGGGCAATTGGTTGAGACATCGCATAGGAGAGAAATCCCAGCTTCCCCGAACTTAATGACAGCCAACCACAGGCCCATGACTGCTGTTCGGTAAACCTGGATCACTGTTTCAGTAGTTTGGTCGGCTGCCATACCGGCATAGTCGACCCCCATGTGTACAGCCTCAATGGCTGACCGTGAGGGGCAATCAGCCATGGCATTATTTTTCCCCTTGATATGTTGTAGATCAGTTATGACCTCCGATATGTAGGTCAGGTGGTATTGTTGCCGTGCAGACCAAGGGGGTCTGATATTTTGGCCATCGTGTGCACAAGGGGTTTGTGGTCAATGAATGCTGTGAAATGGCGACCCCCTAGAAGAAAATGAAAATGACAGACAGCCAGATAGAGACTGAGAATCTCACAGTGCTGTACTTCCTTTCCGGGGGTGGGGGGGTGGTGCGGAGCTGCCGGCTGAAGAAGGCGGGCAGCTGCCACACGTCTCTGACCAACTGTTCATGCTCAGCACCCACAGCATAGACTGAGGCATCAGGGGTAATGGCAATGGGTGTGTTGGGGAGTGGCTGTGCCAGTAGGGTCGCATTGGAAAGAGTTTGTTTGGTATCACCAAATGCCTTCGTCATGTCTGCTGATCATTCAAACACGTGATTAGTTTTGCCTTTGAGCACACTATACTATAAGTTCAGCAGCTCATGGAATGAAGCACTGAGAGAAATTCATCATGCCTAACAACTTCTGTAGTTCTTTTAGTGTGGGCAGTGGGAAATCCATAATAGCAGCTAGGGAGTGGTTTCACAACTTCTGTGGAGATGCGATGGCCGAGAAAGTCAATGGTTGACAACCCAAACTAGGATATAGAAGGGTTAGTAATCAATCCTTGTTGGCTTAAGCACTCGAAAAGTGTGCGGAGATGAGATACGTGTTCGGATTTGGATGCACTGGCGACAATATGTCATTCAGGTAAACAAAAATAAAGTCTAAGTCTCTAATACAGAGTCCATCAGCGTACAAAAGTCTTGTGCTTCATTTTTCAGCCCAAATGGAATGCACAAAAATTCAAAAAAGCCAAACGGGGATATCAAAGCTGTCTTGGAAACGTCCTCCAAGCACACAAGCACCTGATGGTCACCCCTAACAAAACTGCCTTTGGAAAAAAATAACTTTCCAAGTAAGTGTGCTGAAAGGACTTGGATGTGTGGGACTGGGTAATGATCAGGGGTAGTGGCCTTGTTAAGGCATCGGTAATCACCACACGGGTGGTAACCACCATCGGACATAGGGACCATATGGAGGGGTGAAGCCCAGGAGCTATTCAACTGGTATACAGTGCCAAGACTTTCCATGTTGGCAAACTCAGCCTTCTCAGTTTCCAGCTTTGCTGGGTCCAGTCTTTGGGTGTGGGCATGGACTGGCAGGCCAGTTGTAGTAATGTGGTGCTTGACCCCATGTTTTGTGACTGTAGTCGAGAATATGGGAATCTGCCCAGCAGTCGAGTAAGTTCACTTTTTTTGTTATTCTGTTCTTATGTTTTCATATGCAGTGGTGCATGCATTTGACAGAGTCATTAAGGGAAATTACTGGAGGATCAGGGTAACCACCCAAAGTCCTTGACATCCACAAGCCGCAGTTCTAAGATCGACTAATAGTCCATGGGCAGACAGGAAATCTGCACCTAGCAGAGGTCTAACCACATTAGCCAGGACAAAGTCCCATGTGTAACATTGCCCACTGAAGCAGAGAATCACCTGTTGTGTCCAGTAGGTCTGGATCCTGCTGCCGTTGGCGGCCTCCACTGAGGTTTCATTGCTCTTTGGCTTCTCATCAATAGGCAATACAGGCAGCACGCTCACTTGAGCACCCATGTCGCACAGGAAGCGTCACCCTGAAAGGGTGCCTGTAATGAACTGGAACGCCCATCATAGAACTCTGATGCCCCAATGTGCTGTCTCTGGCGAAGCTGCAAAGCAGTTGACACTTCCTATCATTCGTGCCAAAGTGAGCGTGGTCAAAACACAGACCCGGCATCATTTGTTTCACAGCTGTGGACGTCACTATCTTGGGGGCCTTACTGACCGGTCTCATTGAGGTAGAGAAAGGAGGAGGAATGATGCACCCCTGCCTGGCTGAGTGTAGACTATCAGCCATTTTAGAAAGTTCCTATACTTCTTCACTGGTACATTAGCTGAGGCTATGCGAACTTGATCAGGCATTTTCTGCATGAAGAGCTCTTTAAAAATAAAACAAAAATTATGTTTTGAGAGTCAGCATGTGGTCCATTAGCTCCAATGGCTTAGCATCACTGAGGCTAAGCAAGGAGAACAGCTGTTTGGCCCGTTCAGACTCCGATAGTCCAAAAGTCTGTAAAAGGTGAATTTTCAGCCATTGATATTTATCGTGTTCAGGTGGGTGTTCTAGTAGACTCACCACTCTTGCAGCCATGGAGTTACTGAGCAACCCAACCATATCAAAATATTTGATGTTGCCTGCGAATTGGGCCTCGGCTTGTACAAACCAAGCAATGGCATTTTGCTCCCAAAACTCTGGCAGTTTCAAAGTCACTGCATTGGCCGACATGTTCAATAATTCTGGAATTGTCCTAGAGCATCAGGGTCACCAATATGGGTTTTCAGAAATAAAAATGGCAGAGGCATTTTATGTTTCAGGAAAACCGTAGTAACTCATTTACTGAAAACCAAAAAAACTGAACACAACGCACAGTAAAAGTACTTTATGTAATTACATCATCACCATCAGACACTCCTCTTAAGTTGAACCCCAACTCAATGTTGGTGGTTGTGAATTATTTATGTTTCTACCAATTACATTACCCTGCAGTACAACTTGCAGAATGAATGAAATATCTGTCCATTTATGTTATTTATGAATGCTATTTTGTGGTAGGCTAAATTAATCTCCATTTAATCTCCTTAGCCATTTTTTCACTTGGTTGGTGGTTCTGAGTACATTTCAAATTGTACTGTATATTTCCTGCAATTGACACAGCAGGTGGCTTGATTTACATTGAGATACATTAACTTCCGGGTATGATCATTTTTAAATGTTCCCTTTTAATGTTGCAGTCTTCCAATTTATTCTCAGCTTCTGAAATCAGTCCCTTTTCTCATCCTTCATGAAGGGGAAGGAGCATGTGCCAGTCTATATTGAGGGCTCAGCAGTGGAGAGAATCAGCAGCTTTAAATTCCTGGGTGTTAACATATTGGAGGATTTGTCCTGGATCCAGCACATACAGTATGTAGGTACAATCACATGAACTCACGCCAGTACCTTTACTTTAGCAGAAGGTTAAGGAGGTTCACCGTGTTACCAAACACTCTTACACACTTCAAAAGATGGACTGTTGAAACGTCCTGATTGGTCACATCATGGCAATTTGAATGTACAGCAACATTAGAAACTGCAGAGAGTAGTGGGCTCAGCCATAAAACCATAAGACCATAAAACCTAAGACATAAGAGCAGAATTAGGCCATTTGGCCCATCGAGTCTGCTCCACCATTTCATCATGGCTAATCCATTTCCCTCTCAGCCCCAATCTTCTACCTTTTCCCCATAATCTTTCATGCCCTGACTAATCAAGAACCTGTCAACCTCCGTGGCAACAAATTCCATAGATTCACCACCCTCTTGCTAAAGAGATTCCTCCTCATCTATCTTCTAAATGGACGCCCCTCTAATTTGAGACTGTGCCCTCTGGTCCTAGACTCCCCCACCAAAGGAAACATCCTTTTCACATCCACTCTATGTTGGACTTTCAACTTCTGATAGGTTTCAATGAGATGCCACCCCCCTCCCCATTCTTCTAAATTCCAGTGAGTCAGCGAGTACAAGCCCAGAGCCTTCAATTGCTGCTCATACCTCATGAACCTCTGCTGAACCGTCTCCAATGTCAGTGCATCCTTTCTTAAACAAGGGGACCAATTCTGCTCCCAATACTCCAAGTGAGGCCTCATCAGTGCCTTGTCAGCCTCAGCATTACATCCTTGCTTTTAGATCTGATCCACTTAAAATGAATGCTAACAATTGCATTCACCTTCCTCACCACAGATCCAACCTGCAAGTTAACCGCTAAGGAATCCTGCACGAGGACTCCCAAATCCCTTCGCACCTTGGGTTCTTGAATTTTCTCCCCATTTAGAAAATAGTCTATGCCAGGGGTTGGCAACCTTCTTCAAGATTCAAAGATTCAAAGATTCAAAAAAACTTTATTGTCATTCTAACCGTACATCAGCTCTGCAGGGCAGAATGAGACAGTGCAATCATAACATAACAAACGCAGCACTAAATAATAAACATAACAATAAATAGTAAAACACAGTAGCCACATGTCAGTTAAAATCAGTTATAAGTGTCCAGTGCAAGTTAAAAGTGTCCAAAACAGAGTCAGGTGGAGCAGCTATTTAGCAGTCTGACTGCCTGTGGGAGGGAGCTGTTTAGTAGCCTTGTGGTTTTAGTTTTGATGCTCCTGTAACGTTTGCCTGATGGCAGAAGAACAAACAGTTCATGGAGAGGGTGTGAGCAGTCTTTAATGATGTACCGTGTCTTCTGGAGGCATTGACTCTGAAAGAGGTCTTGGACAGAAGGTAGGGAGACCCCAATAACCACCCTCTGCTCCCCTAACCACCCTCTGCAAGGCTTTTTTGTCGACAGCACTGCAGCTGGAGTACCAGGTTGTGATGCAAAAGGTCAGCACACTCTCAACCACGCCTCTGTAGAATAACGTAGTTAAGATGTTAGTGGGGAGTGATGCTTGTTTAAGCTTCCTCGGAAAGTGCAATCTCTGCTGGGCCTGTTTCACAATCCCAGTGGTGTTCCTGGACCAGGTGAGATTGTCCGAGATCTGCACCCCAAGGAACTTGATGTTTTCCACTCTCTCCACTGTGGAGCTGCTGATGCTGAGGGGTGTGTGCTCAGGCTGAGACCGTCTGAAATCGACGATCATCTCCTTGGTTTTGGTGACATTGAGCATCAAGTTGTTATCCCTGCAACAGCTCTCTAGGTTTGCCTCTGTGGGCCGGATCGCATATTAATGAGCAGACGGTGGGCCAGGTAAATGCCATAAAAAACTTGAAATATGGGAATTATCCATTTAAATACATCTAGTTATGTTTTGCCTCAAATTAATGAATAACGCATGCTAGAAAATCTTTTGTGCTTAACCAAGGATGCCAATTAGTAATCAAAGAACTCAGTTTAGATGCAAATAAAGATTTCTTTTCAGGACAAACAATATCCACCACTGCCAGTAAACATTCTTTGACAAACTCTCAATCTGTAAAAGGCTTCATCTTTTCTGCAATACGTTTTGAGACTTCGTAGCCAGCAGGGGTATTTCTTTCATTTTCACTGCTTTTCTTGGCAAAAAATGATGTTTGTTTTCCAAAACTAGCCTTCATTTGCTCAACTTCATCTTTCCTTGCTTGTCCAGTAAACTTGTTAAAATTTCCACTATGGCAGGTCTTGTAATGTCGCCTGATATTTGCTACCTTCATCACAGCAACATTTTCTAGACAAATGAGACAAACTGGTTTCCCAGCTTGCTCGATGAAGAAGTAACCTAGTGTCCAAGTGTCTGTGAAATTTCGGCACTCAGTGTCTACCTTCCTGTGTTTTGCATTCATTGCCATTGGTATTTTTTTCTTTGATTTTATTTTGAAACGCAAGTTATTCAACAAATATCATAGCACATGTAAATATCTGGATATTTAGCCTGGATTTCTTGTTAAAACACAGTGACGCTGTTTCTGTTTACAAATTTGAACGATCCCAACCTGCGCGTGCACGGAGAGTATCTAATACATATTAATAAGGTAGTCTGCCTTCCCATTATTTGTATATACCAGGGTTTGGTTTGAAACAAAATGGAACCTGGGGCCAGTGTAACAAGATGTCATGCATGTCCATCGGTGTGGTCATGTGAAACACTCAGAATAAGGAAAAATCGCTCGCGGGCCGTATAAGCATAGTATCCCAATGTTTGCTCGCGGGCCGGTCAAAATACCTCGCGGGCCAGATCAGGTCTGTGGGCCGTAGGTTGTCTACCTCTGGTCTATGCTTTATTTCTTCTACCAAAGTACATGACCATACAGTTCCCGACACTGTATTCCATCTGCCACCAATTTGCCCATTCTTCCAATCTGTTTAAGTCCTTCTGCAGCCTCTCTACTTCCTCAACATTATCTGCCCCTCCATCTATCTTTGTATCATCCACAAACCTGGCCACACAGCCATCAATTTCATCATCCAAATCACTGACATACAACAGACCCCTGTGGAACACCACTAGTCACTGGAAGCCAATCCGAAAGGATTCCTTTATTCTCACTCTTTGCAGGCATATCCTGCCCCATTATCAGTTGTACCTACTGCCCATGAGGAAGGCAATATCTATAATCAAAGATTCCCACCATCTGGGCCATGCCATCTCCTTGCAGCTACCATCAGACAGGAGGTACAGGAGACTGAAGTCCCACACCCAAGTTCAAGAATATTTACTTCCCTTCAACCATTCATTTATGAGGGGTGATTGATAAGTTCGTGGCCTAAAAGAAGGAGTCAAATTTTGAAAACCTAGCACATTTATTTTTCAACATAGTTCCCCTCCTACATTTACACACTTAGTCCAGCGGTCGTGGAGCATACGTATCCCTTCTTTGTAGAAGTCGGCGTCTTGGACCTCTGCTCCAAACGCTGGGGGATAACTCTTCTCTCTATCACAGGAAAAATCCTCGCAAGATTACTCCTGAACAGATTGGTGCCCATCATTGCAGAAGGACACCTCCAAGCGAGCCAGTGTGGCTTCAGAGCCAACAGGTTTACCACCGACGTGGTATTTGTTCTCAGGCAGCTCCAAGAGAAACGTAGGGAACAGAACAAGGGATTGTACATGAATTTTGTCGACCTTACCAAAGCGTTTGACACAGTGAGCAGGGAAGGCCTGTGGCAAATCATGGAACGACTGGGATGTCCCCCAAAGTTCCTCAGCATGGTCATCCAGCTACATGACGATCAGAGTGGCCAAGTCAGACACAACAGCGACCTCTCAGAACCCTTCCCAATAGGCAATAGAGTAAAGCAAGGATGCGTCCTCATACTGACTCTCTTCACCATCTTCTTCAGCATGATGCTCGAAAGGGCCACAGAAGACCTTGATGACGAGGACGGTGTCTACATCCGATACCGCACCGATGGCAGCCTGTTCAACCTGAGGTGACTACAATCCCACACCAAGACATTGGAGCAACTCACCGAGAGCTACTCTTCACCGACGATGCTGCCCTTGTCGCCCACACAGAGACAGCCCTGCAGCGTATAACATCCTGCTGAGTTCTTCGGACTGAAAGTCAGCTTGAAGAAGACAAAAGTTCTCCATCAGCCCGTACCTCAGGAAGATTACCACCCTCCCCACGTCACCGTCGGTGAGGTAGAGTTGAAGACAGTCCTCCAGTTCAGCTACCTGGGGTGCACCATCTCGTCAGATGCCAAGATCAACAAAGAGATTGAGATTGACAACAGACTGGCAAAGGCAAACAGCGCATTCGGCAGGCTGTACAAGAGTCTGGAACAATAAGCATTTGAAGAAAGGCACAAAGATCAGCGTGTACAGAGCCGTTGTACTAACCACCCTCCTGTATGGCTCCAAGTCGTGGGTCACCTACCGTCACCACCTACGACTCCTTGAGCGTTTCCACCAGTGCTGCCTCCACACCATCCTCAACATCCACTGGAGTGACTTCGTCACCAACATCGAAGTCCTCGAACAGGCAGAGGTCACCAGCATCGAGGCCATGCTGTTGAAGACGCAGCTGCGCTGGGCAGGGGACATCTCCAGGATGGAGGATCATCGCCTGCCCAAGATTGTGCTGTATGGTGAACTCTCCACTGGCCACCGTGACAGAGGGGCACCGAAGAAGGGATACAAGGTCTCTCTGAAGAAAACCCTTGGTACCTGTCACATTGACCATCACCAGTGATTAATCTAGCCTCCGATCGCGAGGCCTGGTGACACACCATTCACCAGTCTGTCTCCTCCTTCGAGAACGCACGCAGGGCTGGTATTGAGGACAAAAGGAGAAGGAGGAAGAACCGGGACACAGCAGCACCAAACCCAGAACAGAGTTTCCCTTGCAGCCGCTGTGTCCGGGCCTGCCTGTCCCGTATTGGCCTCGTCAGCCACCAGCAAACCTGCAGCTGACGTGGACAGCCCCCTTCCTAAATCCTTGTCTGCGAAGCCAAGCCATGATGATGAGCACATTTATTTTTCAACATAGTCCCCTCCTACATTTACACACTTAGTCCTGTGGTCGTGGACCATACGGATCCCTTCTTTGTAGAAGTCGGCGTCTTGGACCTCCAGAAGTGGTCCACAGCAGGGGTGATTGATAAGTTTGTGGCCTAAGATAGAGGGAGATGAGTTATACAGCTCTCATTACATGCACATGCAGTTCAACTCTATGAGTGATTATGCAGAAAGTTTGAAGTTAATAACTCATCTCCTTCTACCTTAGGCCACGAACTTATCAATCACCCCTGCTATGGACCACTTTCTGGAGGTCCAAGACGCCGACTTCTACAAAGAAGGGATCTGTATGCTCCACGACCGCTGGACTAAGTGTGTAAATGTAGGAGGGGACCATGTTGAAAAATAAATGTGCTAGGTTTTCTAAAATTGATTCCTTCTACCTTAGGCCACGAACTTATCAATCACCTTTCGTATTTATCCCACCACCAGGTTCATGAACAGTTATTACCCCTGAACCATCAGAGGGGATAACTTTACTTAACTTCACTTGCCTCATCAGTGAACTGTTCCCACAACTTAAGGGCTCACTTTCAAGGACTCTTCATCTCATGCTCTCAATATTTGTTGTCTATTTATTTATTATTATTATTTCTTTCTTTTTGTATTTGCACAGCTTGTTGTCTTTTGCATACTGGTTGAATGACCAAGTTGGGGCAGGCTTTCATTGATTCTATTATGATTATTATTCTATTATGGATTTATTGAGTATACCCACAAGAAAATTAGTCTAGAGTTGTATATGGTGACATACAGTATATGTACTTTGATAATAAATTTACATTGAACTTTGTACAACCCCAATCACTACTTACAGTAAGTAGAATATAACACTATGACCATTTTGATCACTTTGCACGACAAAGAACTTTCTTTTTTTGGTTCTAATTATGTTCTTTCTTGTAAAAGCTGTATGTAATTTGTGCTCAATTTATATTTTCTTGTGAACGCTGCTTATTTGTTGCTATGGGCCTGTGATGCAGCTGCAAGCAGGTTTTTCAACGTACCTGTACATACATGTATTTGTTCATATGACAATAAACTCAACTTTAATTTATTATTTTGGTGCACATTTTAGTTCTAGAATTCTCAATTTGTATCTCAAAAACTTTTTGAGCTTGAACTTTTTAATAATGCTCTCTGCTAACATGTGCATCAACTATGGACTTAAATTGTCTCAAATTAATGTCATTCTAGTCCCTGAAGCTGATCTAATGGAAGGCCCAATGAAATGTAATCAACAAGAAGAGCAAGAACATGTCCACCTGCGCAACACATGAAAAATATCTGGTCATGTTATGCCTCCAGGCTTTGCCAGCTGACAAAGCTGTCAAGAATTTTGAAAGTTTGACATTTTGAAATTTTGAAAGTATTCAGAAACTGTTAAAATAGTTATCAATGAATTCTCTAAATATTAAAATTGAGTAATTGTAAGAATATTTTAAAGCAAACTCGGTTAATTAGAAAAAAAGCCTCTAAATTTGCTCATTGTAACTCTGCCTACAACACCAGGTCCACCAGGGGATCCCTTCATTGTAACTGGAGAAACTCAGCAAATTTCTGCTCTGCTGCTGGGTTCCCATGTAGAGCCCAATCTCAGAGTCCATCCAGGAAATTGCTGCCTTAATTTGGCTGGCAAGGTTGGGACTTCCACAATCACATAGGAATGTAGAATTTCCTGCCATCAGCTCTACGAGAGAATTGCCTGCAAGTTCCAGCTCTGTATGCCATTGCTGTAATGCTTTGTAACCAATATAATATGGCTTTTGGACTTCTGATGAAACGTATTGTATGTAAATGCTCAAGTTAAAAGTATTTTTGATGTAATGATCTGTGCAGGCATATGAACATGGTCTTTGTCCTCTAGTGGTATCAAGTCACGATACATTCACTGGTAACATTATTGTGGGTTGATTGAAGAATTACTATATGTGCAACAGATGACAGTTGTTTGAACACATCTTCTAGACCGCAAGGGCTCCCAAACTGGGATCCACAGACCCCTCGGTTAATGTTCAGGCTCCATGACGTAAAAAAGTTTGGGAACCTCTGTTCTTGAGAGACAAGAAAAAATGTAAGCACGCAATTATTGCAAGTCCTGAAACTGCGGTATTGCTGTCTCCAAATCATGATTCTGAAGTCACATGCAATTATTATTGTGAGTGAGCACTGAAGTTATAATTTACTCCTGAATGTTCCAAGTGATTGCCTGAGTCCTTTAATATGTAACTAGTACCTGCAGACAAGGCCTAGATTCCAGTGCTGGGTTGTAGTTAGTGACACTGACTGTTGGGTAGTACAATTAATTGCAGCCTCCGTTGGCTAGGAGAGGAAGGTCAGCTTAATCCCCATTTCTAAAGCTGAAGGAGAAAATTGGTGATTAAAATTGCCAATCAAAAGCAAAAAAAGACGCCCAAAAACATCACCACAAACATCAAGTGGTTTCTATATATAATCTAAACCCTATGGTTAGATTGTGGTCTGTTAATGCGGCCTTTGCTTTCATTGCATACCATTGATTGAACAAATGAAAAGGCTAAAGGCAGTTAAATGTGGTGCTGGAATTATACCAGTGACTAAGAGAGCCTGCTGTGAACAGAACAGTGCATATTACTGCCACATGATCCCCAGCAGGCTGTCAATGAGTTCTTATGCCAGCAAACCAGAACTATTTAGTGAATGAGATGCTTAATATAATTTTAAAATGTTGATAAACTGTTTTCTCCATCTCAGGTCCACTTCCGTGAGATCATCTCCTACACTAGATGTTTAGATTTGGTAGGAAAGAAGGTCTTACAGTAAGTTACTCTTATAGAAAGGTAAATCTTAATGAAACCAACCAAAGTTTAAAAAACAGCCGAGGGACAGATCCTTGGGGATAAAATGTTCTCCGGTTGATAGCTCATTCAAGAGAGCTATCCTTGAAAGATTCAGAGACTAAAAAAGGGCATATTATCAGTCCCCAGCTTACTTTCTGAGCACACATTCCTGCACATACTTTTTTTGTTCATTATTCATATTTATTCAAAATCATACTTATTTAGATTGATTAATTTTCTGTCCTTCACACGATAAAACACACTAATTGAAGAAAATGCCAAAACCATTTCCACTGTTAAATAAAGCCGAAAAAATAAATCCTGCTTTGATAATTTGTTGCAATCACAATGATTTAATCTACAACAGATTAAATCATCAGTTCTGTGCACAAAATAGATAAAGGTGAGGAACATCAATTGTTTACTCTGTCTCAGAACGACTAAACTGTTCTTCATCACAAGATTTACTTCTCATGTTCTCCCATTTTATATGACATAACCTTCCTGATAACGGCTGAATTTTAATCTCCTTGACCTGCAGTCAATTGGATTATGCTAACAGAAGCAGAATCCAAGCACATGGATGTCCACTTCACAGGGTAACCATTGTAAAACAGATCGTCCAGCTACCCAAGCAGTGCCCCTTGATTTCTTTCACTCACTTGAAATGTGCACATTTGGATTCTGAACCAGCTGCTTATTTCAGTCATTCTGATAGTAATAAATCTGCTGGTGCTCATTAAAAGGGGTTTAATTCTGTTCCACTGTCATTTTACCTCTGTTATGCAGTGAAAATGACTGCTTCTCTTTCATGGACTAATTCTTAACATGTGAAGAATTGACGGTTAACATAATACCTTACATGTATATTTGCAAATTTCTCAATTCAAATATGCCTCAAAGCCCCATACAATGAAAAGAAAATTTTTCAAAGCATAGTTTCTTTTGCAACACAGCTGAAAGTTTAAAGGTCAAAGTTCAGAGTAATTTTTTTTATCAAAGTACATATATGTCACCATATACTACCCTGAGATTCATTTTCTAGCAAGCATTTACAGTTGAACAAAGAAATACAATAGAACCAATGAAAAACTACACACAAAGACTGACAATGTGCAAAAGAAGACGACCTGTGCAAATACAAAAAAAACAACTAATGATACCAATAAATAAATGAATAATGCTGAGAACATGAGCTGTAGAGTCCTTGAAAGTGAGTCCATAGTTTGTGCAATCAAAGCGAAGTTATCCACGTTAGTTCAGGAGCCTGATGGATGAGAAGTAATAACTGTTTCTGAACCTGGTGATGTGGGACCTAATGCTCCTGTACCTCCTTCCTAATGGCAGCAGTGAGAAGAGAGTATGGTCTGGATAGTGGGAGTCCCTGATGATAGATGCTGCTTTCTTGTGGTAGTGCACCTTGTAGATGTGCTCAATTGTGGGGAGGGGTATTTGTGTGATGGACTGGGCTGTATCTACCACTTCTTGTAGGCTTTTCCATTCTTGGGCATTTGGTGTTTCCATACTAGGCCGTGATACAACCAGTCAGGATACTCTCCACTGTGCATCTCTAGAAGTTTGTCAAAGTTTTAGATGAATTGCCAAATCGAGGTAGAACTATCAAATGAAAAGAAATGTTTAGGAATTCTTCATTTTCATGGCTAGTGTAAGCAAGTATAAACATCACTATAAGTTGAAAGCATGTATGTTCTGAAACTGAATAAATACATCTCAGATAAAACATTATTGTGCTGACTACTGTATGGTCAGAGTTACTATATCTCAGAAAAGGCATGTGTTATATAAAAAAAACCTCACATCATTATCTAGAGACAAGAGGTTTTTTTCTGACAATCTGGCAGAAATTTCTCCCAAAACAAAATTGTCTGACTATTCATTTATCTGTGATATTTTGCTATGCCTTAATTGTTTTGAATATTTCTAATATAATTGTACCTTAATATGTATGATGGAATAAATTGTTCCTCCTGGCTTCAACAAATGTATTGTCCAATATTTTATTTTTTTTAGTGATAAGTTGGAATGGAAAACAAAACTGGTTGTGTTAAAAGTTTGGTGTTGTGAATATAAACTCTCGTTCATTAGCTATGATTATTTCCAGCCTTTTCTTGATTCTTTCAGTTTCTGCTGTGCTCTACTTCTGCTTTAATGAAAAGCCCTGAATTGATAATGGAACAACTACTATATGCAATATTGAAGTTGTATGTAAAATGGAATGCCGATAAAAAAATGGTAGAGACAACCCAGTCCATCACACGAAAACCCGTCCCCACCATTGAGCATATCTACAAGGTGGGCTACCACGAAAAAGCAGCTTCCATCATCAGGGACCCCCACCATCCAGGCCATGCTCTCTTCTCACTGCTGCCATTGGGAAGTAGGTACAGGAGCCTTGGGTCCCACAGCACCAGGTTCAGGAACGGTTATTACCCTTCAACCATCAGGCTCCTGATAACTTCACTCACCCCAACACTGAATTGATTCCTCAACTTATGGATTCACTTTCAAGGACTCTACAACTCATGTTCTCAGTATTACTTATTTACATGCTATATTTATTTATTATTATTATTATTATTTGTTTTCTTGTATTTACACAATTTGTCTTCTTTTGCACATTGGTTGCCTGTTAGTCTTTGTTTGTGTGTAGTTTTTCATTGATTCTATTGTATTTCTTTGTTCAACTGTAAATGCTTGCAAGAAAATGAATCTCAGGGTAGTATATGGTGACATATACATACCTTGATAATAAGTTTACCTTGAACGTTGAACTTTTTATGGTGGACAACAATGGTAGTACTTACTCTGGAAAATGAGAAATTAGAAACACTCTTTCCACTTCCTTTGGCTACAAATGGCTGATTGCCATTTTGTATATGCCTGCAAAACATGATAACGACATTTCCTGTCATGTATCTTATAAGCATGTGGAAGTTAGTGCATCAAACCCTAACATTTTGCAAATTAAGATTCAGTCCCGATTGATTAATTTAATCCCAATGAAGGGTCTCTGCATGAAACTTCAACTGTTTATTCTCTTTCATAGATGCTGCCTAACCTACTGAGTTTCTCCAACATTTTGTGTGTGTTACTCTGGATTTCCAGCATTTCAGAATCTCTTATTAAAGAATTTTCAGTTTTTTAAGACCTTTATTTGGTAAATAATCAATTTGAAAAGTTTCTTGAGAATGTCATGAACACTTGATCACACAGATCCAGTATTTATCTCTCACAAGACTCCAGCAAAAAATTATTTTCTTAACACTGATGACACTGACCATTTTTCTCTTCACAAGTTGGTTACGGCTCACTAGCCAGTTGTCATGTCAATCAGCTTGAATATCAAGCAGCCTGTTTAACGTTTCAGTATGGTACAGAAGATCTCCATTGCCAGAAATGCAGTTAGATTGAAAATCTTGACCACCATATGTTTAAAGAGCAAATGGTATCAATTCAATTCTAACTTTCTTGCTTATTCATATTGAACAATCAGCTCTATGCTGCTGAAATTCGATTGCCCTGCTGCATTGTAAACTCCAATCCATTAGCAGATCAAGAGTGCCAAAATCAGTTACTGTTAAAACCCTTGCAGCTGGTGGGGGATACATCCTATTTGAATGGATTGGAAAAAAGTCAAATTGAATAAAGGACCATGTCTAAATTATTGCAACACACACAAAATGCTGAGCTCCTCCAGCATTTTGTTTGTGTTGCTTGGATTTCCAGCATCTGCAGATTTTCTCTTGTTTATGTCTAAACTATTGAACACATTTGCTAAAATTATTTGAACTCTCGTTAAATTATCATCTAGCCATCTTATATGGCATTGCATTCCAATTCATCTAAAGGAGACTAAAGTAAATTGGGATGTCAAAAGTTGTTAATTTTAATGATCCTTTGTGATTAGTCCCTTAAATAGTGGCAAAGAACCCATTAGTCATACAGCTGACCACTCATCCACAATCTAACACAGAAGTTGCATGAAATCACTCATTACCAAATACTAGAACATGGAAGCTAAGGTCAAGACAAGAGTGAATCTCTGAGTGAATACTGAGACCAACACAACTTCGGTGGTTTTCTGTGATAGTCCACATTCAACTTCTCGACGTCTGTAGAGTAGATATCCTCCTTATAGACATCAGCTTTGGTCAACAGTCTGTAAAGTGTCTTGAAGTCCCATCATGCATTAGTCTGAAATCCCATAGCCTTCAATGGAACATTTTCCAAACTAATGACACATCTACCTCTGGATAGCACATCCTGCAGCTGAAGGCAAACCTCACCTACCACAATAGCAACTGACCTGAGGGACATCAAAGGAAAACAAAAACGTCTTACAGAAGAACAGTCCAGCTGAACCATAGGTCTTCTTCTTGTTCCTGGTCTGAGGATGTGCTTTCACACTGCCCTACAAGGTTGCACCCTCAACCCGAACTCTACTCCCTGGACACTCATGACCTCATGGTCAGACTCTGCTCTAACTCCATCTAAAAGTTTGTAGATGATGGCCATATCTCAAAATAATGTTGAGTCATACAGGAAGCAGATGGAGATCCTAGTGACATGGTGTCATGTCAACAACTCTTTGTCAATGTCTGCAAAACAAAAGAGCTGGTCATTGACTTCCAGAAGGGGAAAGTGCACACACTCCTATTTACATTAATGGCCAAGAAGATTGAGAGCTTCAGCTTCCTAGAAGTGAACATCGCCAACAGCCTGTCCTGGTCCAACCACATGAAAGCTCTTCAGTGCCATTTCTTCCTCAAGATGCAAAAGAAATTTGGCATGTCCTCTTTGACTCTCACTGATTTTTATTGACGGACCAAAGACAGCATCCTATCCAGATGCATCACAGCTTGGTATGGCAACTGCTCTGCCCATGACCACAAGAAACTGCAGAGTGGCACTTACATCCACAGTGATGAAGCAACAGGTATCTCACTGGCTCTTCACACAACCCTGGAACATCTGGACATTCAGGATACTCTTTATCGATTACAGCTCAGCATTTAACACCATCATCCCGTCTAAACTAATCAGTAAACTCCAAGAGGTGGGCCTCAATACCCCCTTATGCAATTGGATCCTGGATTTCCTCACTTGCAGACCCCAGTCAGTTCAGATTGGTAAAAACATCTCCTCCACAATCTCCATCAGCACAGGAGCACTGCGGGGATGTGTACTTAGCCCCCTGCTCTACTCACTTTACACCTGTGACTATGTGGCCAAGTACAGTTCCAACACCATACACAAGTTTGCTGATGACACCATGGTTATGGGTTGTATCAAAGGGGGTGATGAATCAGCATACAGGAGGGAGACTGAAAACTTGGCTGAGTGCTGTGATAACAACAACCTCTCACTCAATGTCAATAAGACCAAGGAACTGATTGTAGATTTCAGGAGAGGGAAACCAGAGGATCAGTGGTGGAGAGGGTCAGTAACTTTAGATCCCTGGGTGTCACTATCTCAGAGGACCTGTCCTGGATCCATCATAGAAATATAGTTGCAAAGAAAGCACAACAGCGGCTCTACTTCCTTAGGAGTCTGTGGAGGTTCAGCATGTCATGAAAAGCCTTGGGCAAACTTCTATAGATGAGTTGTTGTGGAAAGTGTGCTGGCTGGCTGCATAACAGCCTAGTATGAGAACACCAGGGCCTTTGAGTGGAAAACCCCACAAGAGGTCGTGGATATGACCTAATACGTCACAGGTAAAACCCTCCCAATCATTGAGCACATCTACATAAAATGTTGCCGTAGAAAAGCAGCATCCATCGTCAAAGATTCTCACCCCCCAGGCCATGCTTTTTTCTCGCTGCTGCCATCAGGTAGAAGGTACAGGAGCCTCCGGACTTGCACCACCAGGTTTAAGAACAGTTACTACCCCTCAACTGTCAGGCTCTTGAACGAAAGGAGAGACCGCTTTGCCAAGTACCTACGCTCTGTCCACCAGAAAAAGCAGGCTATCCCAGTGGCCACCCATTTTAATTCCACTTCCCATTCCCATTCCGATATGTTTATTCATGACCTTCTCCACTGTTGTGATGAGGCCACACTCAGGATGGAGGAACAACACCTTATATTCCATTTGGGTAGCCTCCAACCTGATGGCATGAACATCGATTTCTCGAACTTCCAGTAATGACCCCCCTTTCACCATTTCCCATCCTCTTTTCCCTCTCTCATCTTATGTCCTTGCCTGTCCATCACCTCCATCTTGTGCTCCTCCCTACTTTTCTTTTTCCCATGGTCTGCTGTCTCTTTCACCAATTTACTTCCCAGCTTTTTTACTTCATCCCCTCCCCCTTCAGGTTTCACCTATCACCTGGTGTTCCTCTCTCCCCTCCCCCTCTCCCACCTTTTAAATCTCCAGACCTGCCGAAAGGTTTTGGCTAAAACGTTGATTGTACTTTTTTCCTAGATGCTACGTGGCCTGCTGAGTTCCTCCAGCATTTCGTGTGTGTTGCTCGGATTTCCAGCATCAGCAAATTTTTTCTTGTTTGTGAGGGGATAGAAACACTCACTTAAGGACTCTTTTATCTTGTTATTTCATGCTCATTATTTATTGCTATTTACTTATTATCTGCATTTTCACAGTTTGTTTACAGTTTACAGTTCCTGATGTTTATAGTTTACAGATTCAGTTTACAGTTACTAAGTATGACTGCAGAGAAAGAATCTCAGGGTTGTATGTGGTGACATGTATATACTCTGATAATAAATTCTACTTTGAACTTTGAACTTTGAGTTGGGAACACAGCTCAGCACATCAGGGAACCAGCCTCCCCTCCTGTTTATGCTTCTCGTTGCCTTGACAAAGCAGCCAGTATAATCAAAGGCCCCACCCATCCCAGGCATTCTCTCTCCTCCCCTCCCATCAGGCAGAAGAAACAAAAGCCTGAAAGCACCAAACACCAGGCTCAAGGACAGTTTCCACACCCTGTTATAAGACAATTGAATGGTTCCCTAAGTATAAAATAGACTTTTGACCTCCCTGTCTACCTCGTTATGACCTCGCAATTATAGTCTACCTGCACTGCACCTTCTCTGTAACACTTTATTCTGCATGCTGTTATTGTTTTACATTGTACTACCGCAATGAAATTAATCTATAGGAACAGTATGCAAGACAATTATTCATGGTACCTCAGTACATGTGTCAAGAAGAAACAAATTTACCAATTTAAAATCTTGTGGATTCTGTGTTGACTTGCAAGAGCAATGGCCAACCACTAGACTCTTTCACAATTGTTGTCTGATGGGGCGCGTTGATGAAGAGTTTGCAAGACTGTACTCACTGTACTCCTTCCTCCATGTTGCACTGGGCTTCTGTGTGCTCCCGATGGTTCTTCTCTGCTTTGAGTGGTTTCACAGGAGTCTGTGAGAGTGTAGCTTCCCCACTGTGAAGTTGAAGAACAGCTCAACCCGTGACCATGGTCACCCAAGTCAAACTATTGTCTGTATCACCTTTCTAACCAGAGATTAATTAGCCCAACATGCATAAGTGAACATCTCCTTCCCAGTTCTGACAAAAGGCTTTGGACTGGAATCATTAACTCTGCTTGTCTTCTCACAAATGCAGCCTGAATGACGAGTATTCTCAGCATTTTCTGATTTTATTATGCAAAAATGATTAGCAGCTTGGTTCAATTAGTGGGGGAAATGTCCTACCAGGGAAATGGATTTACAAACATTTGAATGTAAGGTTTGGGGTTGGGGGTTGGAGAAGAGATGTACTGTTCAATTTTGTGGAAGTATTACGACCCAAGGGTTAACAGGAAGCCACAGATCTCTTAATACAGCACCAAGTGTTCTCCTCTCCCCAAGTGTCAATTGACATTGGGCAATACTGACATTAAAAAAAGCAATTCACGGTTTCCAAATAAGTGAACTCTCCAGCTGTTTGCTTCTACATAGTGTTACTTATTACTGTCCCACCATGCAATTCTGGAATGGGGAGCATCCACAGCTGCTGTGGAAAGAATAACTATTCACTTCCTGAGCAATCGGCAGGCAGATCACATTCCACTAACAGGATCATATCACTATTCACTTTGAATCTGGAGGCTTACAGATCGAGCATTCCTCAGAGTTTTATGTCACATTTTAGGAGTCTACCAACCTTACTCATTACTACTGAAACCATTTTGGAACTTTACCATTCACCAGTCTCCACTGGTCAGCCTATTTACTAACAATTGTTCACTTCCTTCTCAGTGGCCCCTTCTTTCCTCCTCAGTTTGCTCCTCTGTCACTTTCTTCTCTCTCGTGCCTTCTTGGCTGCTCCTTTCACAAGTATGATCTATATTTTCAGCACCAAAGGTCAAGTTACCACTGTCACTGGTAATATTCCCTCAGATAATAAATTATGTAACAAAATTCACTGAAGTTACAAGAGGACAACATTTCTGAACAGTTCACATCCTGGGTAATGGTTGGCTGTGGAAAATAAAAACAATTATGACTTTTTATACAAACCAAAACATCAAGGCTAAATAATAAAGGTTGGAATTTAGTTACTAGTTTCTGTATGTCCCAAAGTTGTTTAGAACTAATGAACTATATTTGAGATTTGGCTTCAAAATTAGACCCCATCACTGTTTATTTCAGTGGCAAGCACTAATAACAAATTTTGGACGGAATGGAATGCGATAGTGATCATTTCCAGGTCATTTTAAGTCAGTTTGGAAATTTGAGCAGATGCTTCCCGGCTTGAGTGACAGTTGCATATCAGGTGCTATTTTTGCATCAGACACAAATCAAATGAGGTTATTTCCCATGTAACACACTCCTGGGGCATTTTGGAAGCAGTCATTGTTGTTCCTCCCAAGACAGCTATGTTCTTATTATGCAGACACAACTAAGTTATAAATCAGGCAAGACCCCACCCACCCATCCACTCTGTGGTACCATGCTTGTGCCCTACCAATCTTTTCCCCACCCCTCCAGTTCCCTGAGATTTTCCAGTTTGTCAAAGTCTCAGATGATGTCTTCAGCCAAGACTCTGTGGTCCTGTTATAGATTCTGATTGCTGACCTGCACCTCTCAATCAGGGCCACTGACTACCAGCCATTTCTCCCTGAAACTTGGTTTTGTTCCCAAATGTCACATCTCATTTTCAAGAAATACAATATCCATGGTTGTAACCATGCAACAACAATATGACACACCTCTACCAATAAACTAAATCAAAACAAACATTGCTCCCAATTTGTACACAAGACATTCCAATTAAGAACAATAGCCTGTTAATTTACTTATGGCGATGTTAGGTTGGCTCACAGACAAGGACCATTCACCTAATTCTCCTGGAACAATGCCATGGGCTGTTTTGCTTGCATCTCTGATGGTTGACACCAACTTGGTTTAAAATAGCTTTGGACAAAAAAGTATCTGCAATCATGCAGCGATCTTCAGCTGAGGTGCCAGTCTCGATTATGTATTCAAATCCAAGAAGGAAGCTTGAACTCATGATCTTGTGAGACAGTACCAAACACACTTCTTTCATTGGTTTCTTTTGCATAATCCACAATTTCATAATATCCTCTCAGTATCTGGTTAAAACAAAGTTCATTTTGAGATGATTAAGAATATAGTCACATACAGGGAAAGCAATTCAAAATATGAGATAAAAAGGACTGGTGTGGAGACGTTGGAAAACAGATGAAAATGACTAACTCCAAAATTCATAGCTGATCACATTTCAATTGTTAATGGTTATAACATTGCCATAAGGGTGAATTGGGTATCATTACATAAACCATTTTATTTTGTTGTCTATCCTTTCTCTTCTACAGACCTCCTGGTTCAGAAGATGAACTGAGTACTCCTTTTTATCTGGTTGCTTTTGGCAGCTGCTGGTGGACTTGCTGCAGTCAGTAAGCCTCAGATTTCCAATGTGCAGTCATACTCCCACACTGAAGAGCACAGTCCCAGGAATTCAAATGCATGTTGCCAAACTCAAGTGAAAATAAACTCATTTCCCACAAAAACAGTAAGTAACTGTGCTACAGACTGTTTGGTTATTCTAGGTATTCATTTCAAAAGTGCCTTATGAACCTATCAGAGGGGGGACTACAGCAGGAAGAGTAGTGGCAAAAATTGTTAGCAGTTTAGTTAATGATGCCTACTTTCATGTACGGCAATCATCTGGAATATATCAAAACATGAATTTTGTGTTAATTATTTTCATGTCTTATTCAGTACTCCACAACCATCTTTCCTGTCTCCTCCTTTGATTTTTTTCCCTCTAGTTGACTGTCTTCCTATCAGCCTTTGTTATGTTTATGTCCTTGCTTCAGTGCAATCCATTGGGGTGAACCCACTCTTGAACTGAGTCCAATCAGATCCAATCGCAATGCCTTGGGGTCAGGTTAGGTCAGGTATGAAATCCTTGGTTTCAGTATGGATTAGGCCATGTGGCTCCTTATAAATAGATGTAGTATGGTTTAGGATTTGATTCAGTCTTGGTCACCCAAATAAGATCAACAGGATTCAGTTATGTGTGACAAATTTGGTTTTGGTACTAAAATAGCCACAAGTTTCTGAGCAACATACATCAAAGTTGCTGGTGAACGCAGCAGGCCAAGCAGCATCTATAGGAAGAGGTGCAGTCGACGTTTCAGGCCGAGACCCTTCGTCAGGACTAACAAGTTTCTGAGTGTTGTTTAGGTGTAGATTGGCTGTGACAGGGCTAGGTTCAGACCTTATTTTGACCTTTTTACCCAAGCAGATCTCCATTATGATTCTCCAATCATCCATAATTGATCCATGGTCCATCATCATGGCAAATCAAAGTGAGTAGAGACAGACTATTAGTGCTATGTTGGTAACAGATTGAATTTGGATGTGAAGATGTATCCCAACCAGCATCACTTTCCATAACTATCAGACTGAGGAATTATAAAACTGTAAGACCATAATGGTATTTCTTAGTCTGGCCTTCATGCTGAAGACTTCACTAAAGAACTCAGTCACATTTTCATGATTGACAGACTTGCTGCAGATGAAAAAGCACTATGTATCTTTGCTAATACTCTACTGTGATCAAAGTGTCTCAGCCAGAGGTTCATTCATTGCAGAGATGAGCAAAAGTTGCAATTGATTCCTGGCATGAAGCTATTTAATAAATTCAGAGATTTAACTTGACTTTAAATTGGGAATAGCAATTGGGATAATAAAAGGGAATTGTCTGTGGCAAGATACAGTGATTTTACTTAACAATAATTCAAAATAATATCAGTCACTTTAATTAAAATGGACAAAGTAACTGATGATTTGTATCAGAACAGTAGAGGAACTTTTGATGGCTTCCACTGAAACCTTCTTATAGTGAAGAGGTGTTATAGACTGATTACTTTCAGCAGTCACATCTCAACCACACAGAGTACTGAGGTCACTACTGACAGTGGATGGTGGAGCTGAATAGTAAAAACTGCTGCAAATCTGTCAAAATGCAAAGGTGTGAAGAAAGCTTCTTCAGGGCACATCAGCAAAGTTGCTTACTGAACCAATCTATTGTTACTTGTAAAGTGTAGGAGGTTCGAACCATGAAATAGAGGAAAATTAAATGCCTTGACATTTTCTGTACATTTGAACTTTCTGGTGCTTTTTACCAGTTTCTTTAAAGATGTCTGTTTAATACAGCTATCTGTAATCCATAAGAGAAAATCATGGTGTTATAATGATATAAAGATGCATACAGAGTAACAATGTCATTTGCAGTAATAGACTTTAGAGATTAGGATCTGAATTCAAATAGAATGTTTTTGATTTGAAACATTTTTCAGAACTATAAAAATATAGATTGAGAAAAAATCACCACAAAGTAAATTTGTCCTCAAAACAAGATGTCATGAAAGAAAAGGAAATGTGCAGAATCATATATGCCCAAAGAAATATAAGTCTTATCTCCAGAAAATATTTTAAACAATCATGTGGTATTAAAATCAATACCATTGGAAGGATGTTTTTTGTCTATCTGTTAGTATAAGTTTTATTAAGAAGAAACTTGTGAATTTAATATGCACAATGTTAAACAGAAATAATCCATTCCTCCACTGCAGCTCTTCCTGTGTGGGAACTGGGAGGGATATGTGGAACACTGCAGAAGGAATGAAAAATCTATCCAAATATTGAGAGAAAATTATGTAAAGATTGGTCATCTGCTTAATCTACAACACAGCATATATGTAACCAAACTAAAAGCTGCAATACCTCTTCCAGTATTGTAAGGTGAATGGTGGGGCTTGTATAAATGACTCTATTGTATGAGAACATGATGGATGTATGTAGGGAAAGGGAAGCAGGACAGAGGGGAGCACTGATGGGGAGAGAGAAGTTCCAAAGGTTCAAAGGTTCATTTATTACCAAAGTATACAACTCTGAAATTCTTCAATTCTCTGGGTAACCAAGAAACCAAGAAAGAAAAGAAAGGCAGCACCTAAATCCTACCTCCTTGCAGAAAAAAAACAACAAAAATGGAACAGGCACAACAACCCCCAAATCCCTCCTACCACATAAAAAAATGAACAAAATGGATCAGGCACATCGATATCCTCCTGCACACAAAAAAACGAGAAGTTTGGATGAAAAAACACAGAATATAAAAACTATAAGACTGGAAGAAAGATTTTATAGTCAAAGTCCATATCCGAAACAAAGAAAAATAAACCTGGGCAACACTCTACACAATGGCAGGCTCTCCCTTCTCTGGTAGGGTGGCAGAGCAATCAAAACACAGGCAGCTGGTTCTCACCCTCCGCACTCACCTCAATACTTCAATCACCCTTGAATGATGGAAGTTTTAATCGGCGAAATGGGGCCAAACATCGGCATGCGCTCCTTCCTGCAGCCTGCTCACTACGAGGTTCGCGTCCTCTCGGAGACTGCAGAGTGCTGAAGCACCTAAACAATCTCAAAACAGCAAACGACAGGCTTCAACAGTTCCAGAATCACATTTAAGACGAGAAACAAATGTAAAAGACATAAAAGGAGTGAAAAATATGGTTTCATGATCTATTCAGAAGATGCCAAACAAAGGATAATTGTATACAGGTGGCATCTTGACCAGAGTTAGTGGCATATCAGGCATATCTAGTTATATTTGGTAGGTTTGCTGACTAAGATAGTAGGGGTGCTTTGTTTGAAGTCAGTGATCATCAAAAATATCAATATGCAGATGACATCAAGTTTTTCAAACAATTACAGTCTTCCTGCAGCAATACTACTTTACAGCCTCAGATAGATTACTTTGCAGTAATTAATATCTACCACACTGTTAAAATTGGTACCTAGACTGGAATTGACAAGAGCAACTTTATTGGTGATTTTAATCTATACCTATGATGTCAGTACAGGAATTTCACACTACTCAATGTTAATCAAAAAAATCAAACAGTGCAATGTAGTTTACAGTTAAAAAGGAAGTGATACATTTCAGATAACAACAACCGGATACATGCATTTAATTGCATTGCTCTGGAGATGCTAACTGATCTGTGGATAAGGAACAAAAATAGCCTATATGACTTAGTAGATTCTGGTCCACTTTCTTTGGTTGCCACATAAAATCAATTGACTCTATTTAAAATAGCACCAAGTATGTAAGAAGCATTAATGACTACATTTTGTCTCATATTTATTCTCGCATATTTTTTCTAAGCTGTCAGAGTATACCCGTCAACTCCAATCTCTCGCACATGCCTAATAGCTTCCTCTGATTCTCCTTCTGTGAGGCAATTCACACTAGCCAATAAACCTACCAACCAGCACATTGCTGAGAGGTGGGAGGAGACCAGATTGCCTTGGGGAAACCCATGTGGTCTCTGGGAGACATGAAAATTCCACACAGACAGCATTGGTAGTCAGGATTAGAACATAAAACATAGAGCAGTAAAACACAGGAACAAGCCCTTCGGCCCACTATGTTGTGGCAAACTATTAAGCTAATAAGAACCAAATTAATCACTTGCACCTGCACATGGTCCTTATCATTTATGTGCCTATCAAAGAGCCTCTTAAATGCCACTATCATATCTGCCTCCATCTCCACCCAGGGCAGTGTATTCTGGGTACTCACCACTTCCTCTCCTTTGAACTAACTCCCTTTCAACTGAAATGCATCCCTTCTGGTATTAGACATTTTGATTTTGGGTAAAAAGATACCATAACTTTATAAGTTCCTTTCAGGCCTCCTCTTAGGCTCCGCCACTCCTGAGAAAACAAAACTAATTTGTTCAATTATGTCTCTAATCCAAGAAGTATCCTAGTAAATCTCATCTGCACTCTCACCAAAGCATTCAGATTCTTCTTGTAGTTTGGGTTTACAGGACTGAATGCAATATCCAAAGTTCAAAGTACATTTATTATCAATGTATATATTATACACCCTTGAGACTTGCCTCCTTACAGGCAGCCACATATCAAAGAAACACAAAAGAACCCGTAAAAAAGATCATCAAACACTCAATGTGCAGAGAGAAAAAAAATAAATTGCGCAACCAATAAAAGTAAGCAAAAGTTCATCACCGAGCAGCGAGCAGAATTGGCCCAACCCTTGCCTCTGGTCCCGACACGCTGACTTTTCAATCTATCTGGTTCAGTGTTTTAATCTAAGAACCGGGCCCTGTCACATCAATAAGCTCTGGGCCTGGACCCCGCTGCCACACTTCGGCCCGTACTCAACCTTTCCATATTGGCCCGGCACTTATAACAATCAAACCTTGCTCTTGGTTTTGGTGGATGGGCCTAAATCTGCCTCTCCTCTGCTCCGCTCCGCTCCCTCAAATATGCCTTGACCTCGCTTTGACTTCACCTCGAACTTGCCTCAACCTCGCCCCAACTTTGGCCTGTACAAGCACACTTTGACCCTCAACTCAGCCTCACCTTCTCTTGCCTTTTTATTGTTTACAGTGATTGTTTACCATAACTTTTACAGAACAAGTGTTATTAATAAAGTACTTAGTTGTATTGCTTGTTCTGTTAACCACCGGTAAGTTGTCGATCACCCGTCTTAAACCGGCTTAATCAGTTGATCGAACAACATCCCAGATTGAACCATGTTGATAAAGACGTGAGGCAGTAGCCCGATCAGCTGGGACATTTTGTTGCTATTCGATGAAAATCCAATGCACCTACTTCGCTTTGACACAGGACTTAAACCCAAGCGTATGAGTAATAAAGCTTAGTCCTAAATCTTCCCTGAAGACTTCTCTGCATTGTTCTCTGCATTGTGGGCTGGATCATGCTGCTGGCTAGCCAATGCTTCCAGCGTGCAAGGGTCAGGATATTTCCAACTTGTACACTTGCATACTGTATCACAGAAGTCAGAAAAACATGTATACTTAAATTTGGGATCTCTGCCTCCAGCCCCTCAGCTTGGCACCAGTGGAACAACTTCGAATCAAAAGGTCAAAAGGCAGGAGAATGGCAGGCATGGTTTGACCCCACATCAGTAAAAAACATCATTTGCTGGTTTCTGGTCATTATGCAAAAGCAGTTATGTTAGTTTTTTGTGCAAATTATATCACCTTCCTTCCCCAACAATGATACATGGTTTTGCATTTCTCTTAAGTAACTCTTGCATCCCCCTTTATCATAAGTTGGTTCTATCTTTTCCCTGCTGTGAAACAACCCAACACTGGCTACAAGATTTGGTTACAATACAAAAGGAAGCCCATCATATCTGTGCTGGTTCTTTGCCAAAACAAGTTAACTTCTGTTAAGCATGATTTTATTCATTATTTTACTCAGTTTGAATATTTTGATTAATTTCTAGAATTTTAATGTTGCAGGTAAATTCACCTCTTTTTAATTGTACTTAAACTATTTTTTATTTACATTAATATTTTAAATATGTTTAAATCCTTTTGAACTGTTTTAATTTACTTCATTCATTCAAGAGATATGGGCTGAGCCAATATTTAATTGCATATCCCTAGATGACCTTGAGAAGGTGCTGGTGAGCTGCCTATTTGATCTCCTGCAGTCCTTGAGGTGTGGGTGTACCCATAATGCTGTAAGAGGGGGAGTTCCAGGATTTTGACTAAGAGCTGCTGAAGAAGCAGCAATATATTTCCAAATCACGATGGTGTACGGCTTGGAGACTAACATCCAGGCAATAGTGTTCCCTGTCCTTTTGCTGCCCTTGTTCTTCTAGCTGGTAGAAGTTTTAGATTTAGAAAGTGCTGTCCAAGGAATCTTAGTGAGATACTACAATGCATCCTGTAGTTGATACAAATTTCTGTTGAGGTCAGAGGTGGAGCCAGTAAATGCTTGTGGATGGGATACCTACCAAATGGGCTCCGTACCTTGCGTGGTGACGAGCTTCTTGAAAGCTGTTGAAACTGCGCTCATGCAGGCAAACTTGAATCTTATAGGTGGTGAACAGGCTTTGAGGAGTTGGAGTTCAGTTACTCACCACAGAATTCTTAGGCTCTAACCTGATCTTGTAGCCCCATTACATATATGGATACTGCAGTTCAGTTATTGCTCAATGGTAGCACTCAGGATCTTGATCAAAGGTTTCAAAGGTACATTTAATGTCAGAGAAATGTATACATTATACATCCTGAAATGCTTTTTCTTCGCAACCATCCACGAAAAAGAGAGGAATTCCCCTAAGAATGAATGACAATTAAATGTTAGAACCCCAAAGTACCCCCCCCAGCTCCCCTTCCTCCCGCACGTAAGCAGCAGGAAACAACCAATCCCCTCTCCCCCAACCAGCAAAAAAAAGTGATGGCACCCACCACCGAGCACTCAAGCATGCAGCAAATCTACAGCAAAGACACAGACTTGCAGTACCCAAAGACTACTCGTTCACCCAGTATTCGACATACCACAGGCTCTCTCTGTCTCCCTAATAAGGGAAAAAGAGTTGTCTCCATTTCACAGCAAGAGGAGAGACATACCAAACAACTTGCTGGTTTACAATGTTAAAAGTTTGTTACGTTGCTTTTTCCGAGCTCTGTGCCCAACGATCTCAGGTCTCTGGGCACACAGCCAGAGATCTTCTGACTCCCACAACACACCGATCTGCCAGGACACCGACCTTCCAGCCATCCATCTCCAGAGCCACGAAATCTCAGCCCTCTGAAGGCCAGCGAAGCTCTTAGGCCAAGCCCTCAGCATGTCGAAAGACAGCCAGTCCTAAAACCCTGGGGGCGGGTCCCATTCCCGCAAAGGACCAAAGTCAGCGTATAACTCCAGGTCAGGGTCTTCAAAAAAACACTGAAAGGGAAAAACAGAGAAATTAAAGATGAAAATAGAGCTGTTTCCGAAGATGCAAGCAAAGGAGTTGCTGTTAGGTGCCATTGTCTCCTCCTAAGATGGTGGGGGATTCTGTAATGGAAATACCATCGAATGTCAGGAGGTGACAACAAAATTTTCTCTTGTTGGGTATCACAATTGCCTGCACAAATGGCACAAATGTCACTTGACATTTATCAGCTCAGATATTGTTCAGATCTTGCTGCACATGGATGTGGACTGCTTCATTATCTGAGGAGTGGCAAAATGGTGTTGAACATTGTACAATCATTGGGGAGCATCCATACTTCTAATCTTATGATTGAAGGAATGTCATCGATGAGCCAGCTGAAGATGGTCAGGCCTTAAACATTACCCCAAGGAACTCCTGCAGAGATACACTATCAAGAGAAAATCTGTAGAAATCCAAGCAACACACACAAAATGCTGGAGGAACTCAGCAGGCCAGGCAGCACCTATGGAAGAAAGTACAGTCGACATTTTGGGCCGAGAACCTTCAGCAGAACTGGAGGGAAAAAAGATAAGGAGTAGAGAGGGGAGAGAGAGAAACACAAGGTGATAGGTGAAACTGGGGGGGGGGGGTGGGGAGGAATGAAGTAAAGAGCTGGGAAGTTGATTGGTGAAGGAGATACAGGGCTGGAGAAGGGGAAGTCCAATAAGAGAGAACAGAAGGCCATGGAAGAAAGAAAACGGGGGAAGAGCACCAGAGGGAGGTGATAGGCAGGCAGGAGATAAGTTGAGAGAGGGAGAGGGGGATGGGGAACGGTGAAGGAGGTGGGGAACATTACCGGAAGTTCGAGAAATCGATGTTCATGCCATCAGGTTGGAGGCTACCTAGATGGAATATAGGGTGTTGTTCCTCCAACCTGAGTGCGGCCTCATCGCAACAGTAGAGGAGGCCGTGGATAGACATATCGGAATGGGGATGGGAAGTGGAATTAAAATGTGTGGCCACTGGGAAATCACACTTCTTCTGGTGGATGGAGCATAGGTGCTCGACAAAACAGACTCCCAATCTTCGTCAGGTCTCACCAATCTACATGAGGCCACACCGGGAGTACCAGACACAGTATATTACCCTAAAAGACTCACAAATGAAATGTCGCCTCACGTGGAAGGACTGTTTGGGGCCCTGAATGGTAGTGAGGGAGGAGGTGTAGGGGCAGGTGTAGCACTTGTTCTACTTGCCAGGATAAGTGCCAATAGGGAGATCAGTGGGGAGGGACGAATGGATAAGGGAGTCACGTAGGGAGTGATCCTTGTGGAAAGCAGAAAGTGGGGGGGGAGGGAAAGATGTGTTTGGTGGTGGGAGGCATGAGATGATTGATCTCCATGCACCACAACCACTTTCTTTTGTGTGAGGTGTGATTCCTACAGATGAGAGTGTTCACTCCGATTCCTACTGACTGCAGTTTAGCCAAGGCTGCTTGATGTGGTACTTGATTAAGTGCTCATTTGTCCATGTTGGGACTAAGGCTGTAATGAGGTCAGGAGCTACGTAAGTTTGGTGGAACCCAAGCTAAGTTTTAGTTGTTGCCAAGTAAATACCTCTATTAATTATGCCTTCTATCTCTTTGTTGATTATCAAGAGTAGACCAATGGGTTGTAATTGGCCAGATGGATTTGACCTGCTTCTGTCCTGGCCTGTGTGGACAGGACATAATGGTTAATTTAATCTTCCACATTGCCAAGTAACTGCCAGTGTTGGTTGCACTAGAAATAGCTTTGCCAAGAGTGCAGCAAGTTGTGGAGCACATCGTCAGTATTATTGTAGAGTTGTCCTTAGTCCCTGTTGATCCAGTGCCTTTAGCTATTTCATGATATCACACAGATATCAAATTGGCTGAATTCTGGCATCTGCCATGCTGGAGAACACTGAAAGAGACTGAGATGGATCATCCATTCAGCAATTCTGGATGAAGATTACTGGAAATGTTTCCGTTTCTTTTTCTTTTGCACTTATGTTCTGGGATCCCCCATCATTGAGAATGGGGATATTTGTGAAGCCTGTGCCCAGTGAGTTGATTACTTGTCCACTACCATTCACTGTTGGATGTGGTTGGACTGCAGAGCTAAGATCTGATCCATTTGTTGAGGGATCACTTAGTTCTGCCTGTTGCATGCTGCTTATGCAGCTTGACATGCAAGTAGTGCTGTCCTGCAGCGTCACTATGTTGATGACTGAGAGAAGACTAATAGTGTGATAATCGGCGGGGTTGCAGTGGAACATCTTGGCCAAGAGAACAGCAAGTTCTAGAGCACATGTCTTCAGTATTATTGTTGAATGTTGTTTATAGAGTATGTTGTATCCAGTGCCTTTAGCTATTTCTTGGCATCACGTGGAGTAAACTAATTGGTAATATATTCCTTCCCCAGTTATAATACATGGTTTTGCATTTCTCTTTATCACTAGTTGGTTCTTGTCACTGCCATTCTGTGTTTTGTCAAAGGTGCAGAACAAACCAAATATCAAGGTGTGTCTATATTAACAATACTTTAAAAATTTGTGTTCAGTGGCTGTAAGAGTTTGTGATGTAATCAGTTCCTTGATAGTTAAACAAAATTAACGGTACAGGTACAAAAAAGACCAATCTCTCCAGGGGCCCAAAAAGGATTGAAAGTCCATCAAGTCTCCATCATAGGCATTAGCCTCCCCACCCACAAGGGCATCTTCAAAACCTCAAAAAGGTGCCACCCATTATTAAGGATGCCCTTTGCCCAGGACATGCCCTCTTCTCATTACTACCATCAGGGAGGTGGTATAGGACCCTGAAGGCGCACACTCAGTGTTTTAGGAACTGCTTCTACTCCTTTGCCATCAGATTTCTGAATGGTCCATGAATTCATAAACCCTACCTCACAATTTTGCTCTTCTTGCACTATTTATTTGTTTATTTTTATTATAACTCACAGTATTTTTATGTAGTGCACTATACTGTTGCCAGAAAACAACAAATTTCATGACAGAAATACTTTATATTGCCTGCTTGGGTTTAGTTCCAACAACACTCAAAAACTTCAAACATGTATAGGGTTTTACCCTATCTGACATATTCCTTTTCCCACCCTCCCCACAGCTTAATAACCTTCTTTTCTCTCTTTTTCAGTTCTGATGATGGGTCCACACATGTAGCCTGACCTGCTGCCTATTTCTAGCATTTACTGATAATTTTAATTTGATAGTCTCCAAACATTCTTTAGAAATACATCCTAAAGCCATATCATTAAGTATAAGGGCAGTAAATGCATGAAAGCACCCCCAATACAAATTCAAACAACAGGAATTCTGCAGATGCTGGAAATTCAAGCAACATACATCAAAGTTGCTGGTGAACGCAGCAGGCCAAGCAGCATCTATAGGAAGAGGCGCAGTCGAAGTTTCAGGCCGAGACCCTTCGTCAGGACTAACTGAAGGAAGAGTGAGTAAGGGATTTGAAAGCTGGAGGGGGAGGGGGAGATGCACAATGATAGGAGAAGACAGGAGGGGGAGGGATAGAGCCAAGAGCTGGACAGGTGATAGGCAAAAGGGATACGAGAGGATCATGGGACAGGAGGTCCGGGAAGAAAGACGGGGGGGGGGTGACCCAGAGGATAGGCAAGAGGTATATTCAGAGGGACAGAGGGAGAAAAAGGAGAGTGAGAGAAAGAATGTGTGCATAAAAATGAGTAACAGATGGGGTACGAGGGGGAGGTGGGGCCTTAGCGGAAGTTAGAGAAGTCGATGTTCATGCCATCAGGTTGGAGGCTACCCAGACGGAATATAAGGTGTTGTTCCTCCAACCTGAGTGTGGCTTCATCTTTACAGTAGAGGAGGCCGTGGATAGACATGTCAGAATGGGAATGGGATGTGGAATTAAAATGTGTGGCCACTGGGAGATCCTGCTTTCTCTGGCGGACAGAGCGTATATGTTCAGCAAAGCGGTCTCCCAGTCTGCGTCGGGTCTCACCAACATATAAAAGGCCACATCGGGAGCACCGGACGCAGTATATCACCCCAGTCGACTCACAGGTGAAGTGATGCCTCACCTGGAAGGACTGTTTGGTGCCCTGAATGGTGGTAAGGGAGGAAGTGTAAGGGCATGTGTAGCACTTGTTCCGCTTACACGGATAAGTGCCAGGAGGGAGATCAGTGGGGAGGGATGGGGGGGACGAATGGACAAGGGATTTGTGTAGGGAGCGATCCCTGCGGAATGCAGAGAGAGGGGGGGAGGGAAAGATGTGCTTAGCGGTGGGATCCCGTTGGAGGTGGCGGAAGTTACGGAGAATAATATGTTGGACCCGGAGGCTGGTGGGGTGGTAGGTGAGGACCAGGGGAACCCTATTCCTAGTGGGGTGGTCGGAGGATGGAGTGAGAGCAGATGTACGTGAAATGGGGGAGATCAGTCCTTCCAGGTGAGGCATCACTTCACCTGTGAGTCGACTGGGGTGATATACTGCGTCCGGTGCTCCCGATGTGGCCTTTTATATATTGGTGAGACCCGACGCAGACTGGGAGACCACTTTGCTGAACATCTACGCTCTGTCCGCCAGAGAAAGCAGGATCTCCCAGTGGCCACACATTTTAATTCCACATCCCATTCCCATTCTGACATGTCTATCCACGGCCTCCTCTACTGTAAAGATGAAGCCACACTCAGGTTGGAGGAACAACACCTTATATTCCGCCTGGGTAGCCTCCAACCTGATGGCATGAACATCGACTTCTCTAACTTCCGCTAAGGCCCCACCTCCCCCTCGTACCCCATCTGTTACTCATTTTTATGCACACATTCTTTCTCTCACTCTCCTTTTTCTCCCTCTGTCCCTCTGAATATACCTCTTGCCCATCTTCTGGGTCACCGCCCTCTCCTTGTCTTTCTTCCCAGACCTCCTGTCCCATGATCCTCTCGTATCCCCTTTTGCCTATCACCTGTCCAGCTCTCGGCTCTATCCCTCCCCCTCCTGTCTTCTCCTATCATTTTGCATCTCCCCCTCCCCCTCCAGCTTTCAAATCCCTTACTCACTCTTCCTTCAGTTAGTCCTGACGAAGGGTCTCAGCCTGAAACGTCGACTGCGCCTCTTCCTATAGATGCTGCTTGGCCTGCTGCGTTCACCAGCAACTTTGATGTATGTTGCCCAATACAAATTCGCATCTTTCACTGCTAACTCAGAAACATACTGATTCTGAATGTCTTCCTTGCATGGCTAAACAATTTATGCTGCTAGGATTCCATGATTCTCCAACATCACTGTGAGATCTTCTCAATCGCAGAGGAGGGGAGTACTGTTAAATGGACTACAAACAGTTCGAGAAGATAGCTTGTCACCAGTTTCTTAAGAGCAATAAAGGACGGAGAATAACTCTGGTCTAGCCAGCAATGTTCTCACATCCCATACACAATCATTAAATATGAGCTTGTTGACAAAACCTTTTAAACATTTTGTTTTTGCTGCATATATCTGTTGCAAAACAACTCAAAAGTGACTCAGTATATGAATTGCCTTAAACTGCAATGAACAGCTTTATCAGCTGAGGTCTTTTTGCAATCTTCTTGCTCATAACAACCTTATTTTGAGAACAATGCAGTCATACGAATGGGACAGCACCACTAGCAGACAGAGACTCGGCAAACTGCTTTGTATGGGTGATACTATAGCAGCAACATACGTAAATACCAAGTCCACAGACACTGTTCAGTTTTCCATTGAAACACCCTTATTCATTGATAATAATTCAGAGGCCAGAAAATAACCTAATGTCTGTTTTGTCAGCAGTTAATGTCCTTTGAACCACATGCCGTGGAATGAAAAACATAATTCTACACACCAGTCCTTGTGCTGCTGGAGTCGGTGGAGAATAACTCACTGAGTTATGAAGAACATGTTTATCATTTCACTGGAAGAACTGACCAATGAGGCAATATACTGTATTTATCATATAGAATCACAAATCACAGAAGGTCAGAGATCCTTCAGTTCAATAAAATCAATACACTTTTATTCAGATGCTGAAGTAAACATACTTTAAGCTGCTTTCCACCTGGATAATGCCATTGCAAGTGTGGCCATTTTGGGATGAGTGGCTTCCACTTGCTAAAGTGTTCCCTCTGTAACCATTGATGGCAGGTATAGCACACAATCAATTTCAGAGAGGCTCAGAAGGTTTACTCGGTTTTCAACCAAACCAATTATTTTTGAACAATTGTCATACGGTGTAAGAACAGCTTAACAGTTGGTTCAATTTGGAACTTCTGGTCAAGATGGCACCTGCGTACAACGCTCCTTTTGTCGACATCTTCTGGATAGATGATAATACCACCTTTTTCACTTCTTTTATGTCTGTTTCTAGTCTTGAATGTGATTCAAGAACTGTTAGAGCCTGTTGTTTGTTGTTTGGAGATCGTTTGGGTGTTCCAGCACTCTGCAGTATCCAAGAGGATTCCAAGAGACAGAGATAGCATGCACAAACTTCATAGCAGACAGGCTGCAGGATGCGGTGCAAGCCAATGTTTGGCTCCATTTAGCCAATTAAAGCTCCCATTGTTTGCTGATTAAAGAGACGAGGGAGATTGAAGCATTGAAGCATTGAAGCAAGTGCAGAGGGAGAGCGTGGGCTGCTTGGCTTTTTTTCAGTTGCTCTGTTACAGAGTAGGGAGAGCTGCAGAAAGTGTAGTCCAGATTTTTTCTGTGTTTTGGATTTGGACTTTGGACTATAGGCTCTTTTTTCCAATCATATAGTTTTTACATTCTGTGTTTTTTTTTTGCCCAGGCTTCTTGGTTTTTTCGTGCGGGAGGAGGGATTTGGGAATCGATGTGCCTGATCCATTTTGTTCATTTTTCGTGCGGGAGGAGGGTTTTGGAGGTTGATTAATTCGTTTTGTTCATTTTTTTTGAAGGGGAGTAGGGGTTTGGGAGGTCAATATGCTTGATGCATTTTGTTCATTTTTTGTGTGGGAGGAGAGACTTGGAGGCAATGTGCCTGTTCTATTTTGTTTGAGTTTTTTGTGCCGGAGGAGCGATTTGGGTGTTGATATTCCTGTTCCTTTTCTGTTTTGTTTTTTTGTGGGGAGATGTGATTTTGGGGGTTGATGATCATTCTGTGTTTATTTTCTTTCTTGATTTCATGGCTACCTCGAGAATCGAAGAATTTCAGGGTTGTATACTGTGATAATAAATGAAACTTTGAACCTTTGAATTTTACCATGCACTTGAACACGTTGCAGAAAGCTGTGGGTGGTTGAATCCAAATCTACTAGCAGGATAAACAAATGACTATCAGTGGCCTCTCACAGGTCAACGTTCCCATTACTAAGGCAACTAATTACATACTCAGTTAAACTTCCAAAACAGACGATCTTTTCTGTGCTTGGCTTGGCAACGGATTACCAGGTAGACAGGGGTAAAGGCTCAAAGGTGTTGTTTGTAAAATCCAGAATAAGAATATAACATCTTTCAGCTCTTGGAATGCTAAGCAAACTACCATTCAAAGGAGAGAAAAGGAGTAGAAATTTGTCAACCTTCGAAAGGAAAAGAAGAAGAAGCAGCTTTACTAATGCTCAATATAAACTCAATACTCAATAAGTGGTATTTTACCAGTCCGAGGTGTCAGCCTTTTGCATCTAGGTGCATTTTAACTGGATGTCCATCACCTATTCTGTAAAGTCCTAGTGTATTTACTTTACTGGTCTAATTCTGCTTTACTGAGCATTCACTGCAGCTCGCTTGCTTCACATGCCAGAACGCCAGAAAACTTGAATTGTCTCAGAACTGGCTCTGTGCTGGTACTGTCCCATGGTATATGCCCTTGGTCTGAAGTAGATGAATTTACCAGATTGCTTTCCTCATCAACAAAAATGAAATAATATTTCACATAACTAATTCATTGGATATTCTTCTATGCACATTCAAGCCGTCTGTGTAATTATAATCAACCATCAGTCCTTCCTTTCTATCAGGAAATGTAGAGGAGACTTGACCCAATGCAGAGCAGCGAGACAATTTAGTGGCCAGTGATAACTTTAATAAAAAACTGCAAGATAACCTGCAACAAGGGGCCACAAAACAAGAGGGAATGTGTTCTTAACACAATAAGGCAACAAGGTAACTGAAAGCTAAAGGCAACAGGTTGAGGCTGGCTGGTTCGGTGGGTGAACAAGGTCTGCAGATGAGAGCTGGGTTTAAATAGGCTGCAGGTAATGAGTTGGAAATGAGTGACAGGTAACTCTTGTTAGCTGGGGAGAGACTGGGAGGTGCCTACCTGACAGGATCCACCCCACCTCACCCCAATGGGTCTGGTGAAACTTATGGATGAGTGATGGATCCAAAATGCAGCTGGATGGCACCCAAGACCTCTCCCCTAGCCTTACCCTTTCCAGTCAACCAGGTACTGCTGTGTGCCCTCTTCCAGGCAGCAGTGAACCAGGGCCCTGGCAGATAGGTCCACCGCCTTTACCTCCTCAGATCATCAGCCAATGTCTCTGGTCCTCCAAGGCCAATTTAAAGGTGAGTATTCCATCTCCTACTTACATGAGAAGAAGGCAGAAGGTTATGTCTTCCCATTCAAGTCATCACTGGCAGAGGATGGCACCAATGGTCCACCTCTATCACAAAAGTGGTTCTGATAGCGGAGAATGGGTGCCATGGTGAAGAATCACTTGAGCTGCCTGGCCCAGGGTGGTAGACCAGGTTATCTGTGAGGTAGGTGATTTGATGAGGGAAGTGAGAGGAGCAGCGATTTGGCTGTAGTTCCTGATGAAGTGGAGGGAGAATTTGGAAAAGCCCAAGAAGCGCTGTGGCTGTTTGAAGGGTCCTGAATCCCACAGTGTAATCCAGCACCCAGTGTGAGGGTCCTGAATCCCACAGTGTAATCCAGTACCGAGTGTGAGGGTCCTGAATCCCACAGTGTAATCCAGCACCGAGTGTGAGGGTCCTGAATCCCACAGTGTAATCCAGCACCCAGTGTGAGGGTCCTGAATCCCACAGTGTAATCCAGTACCGAGTGTGAGGGTCCTGAATCCCACAGTGTAATCCAGTACCGAGTGTGAGGGTCCTGAATCCCACAGTGTAATCCAGCACCCAGTGTGAGGGTCCTGAATCCCACAGTGTAATCCAGTACCGAGTGTGAGGGTCCTGAATCCCACAGTGTAATCCAGCACCCAGTGTGAGGGTCCTGAATCCCACAGTGTAATCCAGTACCGAGTGTGAGGGTCCTGAATCCCACAGTGTAATCCAGTACCGAGTGTGAGGGTCCTGAATCCCACAGTGTAATCCAGCACCCAGTGTGAGGGTCCTGAATCCCACAGTGTAATCCAGCACCGAGTGTGAGGGTCCTGAATCCCACCGTGTAATCCAGCACCCAGTGTGAGGGTCCTGAATCCCACAGTGTAATCCAGTACTGAGTATAAGGATCCTGAATCCCACAGTGTAATCCAGCACCCAATGTGAGGGTCCTGAATCCCACAGTCTAATCCAGCACCGACTGTAAGGGTCCTGAATCCCACAGTGTAATCCAGAGCGCAGTGTGAGTGTCCTGAATCCCACAGTGTAATCCGGCACCCAGTGTGAGGGTCCTGAATCCAACAGTGTAATCCAGCACCCAGTGTGAGGGTCCTGAATCCCACAGTGTAATCCAGTACCGAGTGTGAGGGTCCTGAATCCCACAGTGTAATCCAGCACCCAGTGTGAGGGTCCTGAATCCCACAGTGTAATCCAGTACCGAGTGTGAGGGTCCTGAATCCCACAGTGTAATCCAGTACCGAGTGTGAGGGTCCTGAATCCCACAGTGTAATCCAGCACCCAGTGTGAGGGTCCTGAATCCCACAGTGTAATCCAGCACCCAGTGTGAGGGTCCTGAATCCCACAGTGTAATCCAGCACCGAGTGTGAGGGTCCTGAATCCCACAGTGTAATCCAGCACCCAGTGTGAGGGTCCTGAATCCCACAGTGTAATCCAGTACCGAGTGTGAGGGTCCTGAATCCCACAGTGTAATCCAGCACCCAGTGTGAGGGTCCTGAATCCCACAGTGTAATCCAGCACCGAGTGTGAGGGTCCTGAATCCCACAGTGTAATCCAGCACCCAGTGTGAGGGTCCTGAATCCCACAGTGTAATCCAGTACTGAGTATAAGGATCCTGAATCCCACAGTGTAATCCAGCACCCAATGTGAGGGTCCTGAATACCACAGTCTAATCCAGCACCGACTGTAAGGGTCCTGAATCCCACAGTGTAATCCAGAGCGCAGTGTGAGTGTCCTGAATCCCACAGTGTAATCCGGCACCCAGTGTGAGGGTCCTGAATCCCACAGTGTAATCCAGTACCGAGTGTGAGGGTCCTGAATCCCACAGTGTAATCCAGCACCCAGTGTGAGGGTCCTGAATCCCACAGTGTAATCCAGTACCGAGTGTGAGGGTCCTGAATCCCACAGTGTAATCCAGCACCCAGTGTGAGGGTCCTGAATCCCACAGTGTAATCCAGCACCCAGTGTGAGGGTCCTGAATCCCACAGTGTAATCCAGTACCGAGTGTGAGGGTCCTGAATCCCACAGTGTAATCCAGCACCCAGTGTGAGGGTCCTGAATCCCACAGTGTAATCCAGCACCGAGTGTGAGGGTCCTGAATCCCACAGTGTAATCCAGCACCCAGTGTGAGGGTCCTGAATCCCACAGTGTAATCCAGCACCCAGTGTGAGGGTCCTGAATCCCACAGTGTAATCCAGTACCGAGTGTGAGGGTCCTGAATCCCACAGTGTAATCCAGCACCCAGTGTGAGGGTCCTGAATCCCACAGTGTAATCCAGTACCGAGTGTGAGGGTCCTGAATCCCACATGTAATCCAGCACCCAGTGTGAGGGTCCTGAATCCCACAGTGTAATCCAGTACCGAGTGTGAGGGTCCTGAATCCAACAGTGTAATCCAGCACCCAGTGTGAGGGTCCTGAATCCCACAGTGTAATCCAGCACCCAGTGTGAGGGTCCTGAATCCCACAGTGTAATCCAGCACCCAGTGTGAGGGTCCTGAATCCCACAGTGTAATCCAGTACCGAGTGTGAGGGTCCTGAATCCCACAGTGTAATCCAGCACCCAGTGTGAGGGTCCTGAATCCCACAGTGTAATCCAGCACCGAGTGTGAGGGTCCTGAATCCCACAGTGTAATCCAGCACCCAGTGTGAGGGTCCTGAATCCCACAGTGTAATCCAGCACCCAGTGTGAGGGTCCTGAATCCCACAGTGTAATCCAGTACCGAGTGTGAGGGTCCTGAATCCCACAGTGTAATCCAGCACCCAGTGTGAGGGTCCTGAATCCCACAGTGTAATCCAGTACCGAGTGTGAGGGTCCTGAATCCCACAATGTAATCCAGCACCCAGTGTGAGGGTCCTGAATCCCAGAGTGTAATCCAGTACTGAGTATAAGGAACCTGAATCCCAGAGTGTAATCCAGCACCCAGTGTGAGGGTCCTGAATCCCACAGTGTAATCCAGCACCGAGTGTGAGGGTCCTGAATCCCACAGTGTAATCCAGCACCCAGTGTGAGGGTCCTGAATCCCACAGTGTAATCCAGCACCCAGTGTGAGGGTCCTGAATCCCACAGTGTAATCCAGTACCGAGTGTGAGGGTCCTGAATCCCACAGTGTAATCCAGCACCCAGTGTGAGGGTCCTGAATCCCACAGTGTAATCCAGTACCGAGTGTGAGGGTCCTGAATCCCACAGTGTAATCCAGCACCCAGTGTGAGGGTCCTGAATCCCACAGTGTAATCCAGCACCCAGTGTGAGGGTCCTGAATCCCACAGTGTAATCCAGCACCGAGTGTGAGGGTCCTGAATCCCACAGTGTAATCCAGCACCCAGTGTGAGGGTCCTGAATCCCACAGTGTAATCCAGTACCGAGTGTGAGGGTCCTGAATCCCACAGTGTAATCCAGCACCCAGTGTGAGGGTCCTGAATCCCACAGTGTAATCCAGCACCGAGTGTGAGGGTCCTGAATCCCACAGTGTAATCCAGCACCCAGTGTGAGGGTCCTGAATCCCACAGTGTAATCCAGCACCCAGTGTGAGGGTCCTGAATCCCACAGTGTAATCCAGCACCGAGTGTGAGGGTCCTGAATCCCACCGTGTAATCCAGCACCCAGTGTGAGGGTCCTGAATCCCACAGTGTAATCCAGTACCGAGTGTGAGGGTCCTGAATCCCACAGTGTAATCCAGCACGCAGCGTGAGGGTCCTGAATCCCACAGTGTAATCCAGCACGCAGTGTGAGAGTCCTGAATACCACAGTGTAATCCATAACCGAGTGTGAGGGTCCTGAATCCCACAGTGTAATCTAGCACCAAGTGTGAGGGTCCTGAATCCCACAGTGTAATCCAGCACCCAGTATGAGGGTCCTGAATCCCACAGTGTAATCATGTACCGAGTGTGAGGGTCCTGAATTGCACCATGTAATCTGGCATCGAGTGTGAGGGTCCTCAATCCCACAGTGTAATCCAGTACCGAGTGTGAGGGTCCTGAATCCAACAGTGTAATCTAGCACCCAGTGTGAGAGTCCTGAATCCCACAGTGTAATCCAGCACCGAGTGTGAGGGTCCTGAATCCCACAGTGTAATCCAGCACCCAGTGTGAGGGTCCTGAATCCCACAGTGTAATCCAGCACCCAGTGTGAGGGTCCTGAATCCCACAGTGTAATCCAGTACCGAGTGTGAGGGTCCTGAATCCCACAGTGTAATCCAGCACCCAGTGTGAGGGTCCTGAATCCCACAGTGTAATCCAGTACCGAGTGTGAGGGTCCTGAATCCCACAGTGTAATCCAGCACCCAGTGTGAGGGTCCTGAATCCCACAGTGTAATCCAGTACCGAGTGTGAGGGTCCTGAATCCCACAGTGTAATCCAGCACCCAGTGTGAGGGTCCTGAATCCCACAGTGTAATCCAGTACCGAGTGTGAGGGTCCTGAATCCCACAGTGTAATCCAGCACCGAGTGTGAGGGTCCTGAATCCCACAGTGTAATCCAGCACCCAGTGTGAGGGTCCTGAATCCCACAGTGTAATCCAGCACCCAGTGTGAGGGTCCTGAATCCCACAGTGTAATCCAGCACCGAGTGTGAGGGTCCTGAATCCCACAGTGTAATCCAGCACCCAGTGTGAGGGTCCTGAATCCCACAGTGTAATCCAGTACCGAGTGTGAGGGTCCTGAATCCCACAGTGTAATCCAGCACCCAGTGTGAGGGTCCTGAATCCCACAGTGTAATCCAGTACCGAGTGTGAGGGTCCTGAATCCCACAGTGTAATCCAGCACCCAGTGTGAGGGTCCTGAATCCCACAGTGTAATCCAGCACCGAGTGTGAGGGTCCTGAATCCCACAGTGTAATCCAGCACCCAGTGTGAGGGTCCTGAATCCCACAGTGTAATCCAGCACCCAGTGTGAGGGTCCTGAATCCCACAGTGTAATCCAGTACGAGTGTGAGGGTCCTGAATCCACAGTGTAATCCAGCACCCAGTGTGAGGGTCCTGAATCCCACAGTGTAATCCAGTACCGAGTGTGAGGGTCCTGAATCCCACAGTGTAATCCAGCACCCAGTGTGAGGGTCCTGAATCCCACAGTGTAATCCAGCACCGAGTGTGAGGGTCCTGAATCCCACAGTGTAATCCAGCACCCAGTGTGAGGGTCCTGAATCCCACAGTGTAATCCAGCACCCAGTGTGAGGGTCCTGAATCCCACAGTGTAATCCAGACCGAGTGTGAGGGTCCTGAATCCCACAGTGTAATCCAGCACCCAGTGTGAGGGTCCTGAATCCCACAGTGTAATCCAGTACCGAGTGTGAGGGTCCTGAATCCCACAGTGTAATCCAGCACCGAGTGTGAGGGTCCTGAATCCCACAGTGTAATCCAGTACCAGTGTAGTCCTGAGTGGTACCATGTGAGTCCTGAATCCCACAGTGTAATCCAGCACCCAGTGTGAGGATCCTGAATCCCACAGTGTAATCCAGCACCCAGTGTGAGGGTCCTGAATCCCACAGTGTAATCCAGCACCGAGTGTGAGGGTCCTGAATCCCACAGTGTAATCCAGCACCCAGTGTGAGGGTCCTGAATCCCACAGTGTAATCCAGTACCGAGTGTGAGGGTCCTGAATCCCACAGTGTAATCCAGCACCCAGTGTGAGGGTCCTGAATCCCACAGTGTAATCCAGCACCGAGTGTGAGGGTCCTGAATCCCACAGTGTAATCCAGCACCCAGTGTGAGGGTCCTGAATCCCACAGTGTAATCCAGCACCCAGTGTGAGGGTCCTGAATCCCACAGTGTAATCCAGTACCGAGTGTGAGGGTCCTGAATCCCACAGTGTAATCCAGCACCCAGTGTGAGGGTCCTGAATCCCACAGTGTAATCCAGTACCGAGTGTGAGGGTCCTGAATCCCACAGTGTAATCCAGCACCCAGTGTGAGGGTCCTGAATCCCACAGTGTAATCCAGCACCCAGTGTGAGGGTCCTGAATCCCACAGTGTAATCCAGCACCGAGTGTGAGGGTCCTGAATCCCACAGTGTAATCCAGCACCCAGTGTGAGGGTCCTGAATCCCACAGTGTAATCCAGTACCGAGTGTGAGGGTCCTGAATCCCACAGTGTAATCCAGCACCCAGTGTGAGGGTCCTGAATCCCACAGTGTAATCCAGCACCCAGTGTGAGGGTCCTGAATCCCACAGTGTAATCCAGCACCGAGTGTGAGGGTCCTGAATCCCACAGTGTAATCCAGCACCCAGTGTGAGAGTCCTGAATCCAACAGTGTAATCTAGCAACCAGTGTGAGCGTCCTGAATCCCACAGTGTAATCCAGTACTGAGTGTGAGGGTCCTGAATCCCACAATGTAATCCAGCACCCAGTGTGAGGGTCCTGAATCCCACAGTGTAATCCAGTACCGAGTGTGAGGGTCCTGAATCCCACAGTGTAATCCAGCACCCAGTGTGAGGGTCCTGAATCCCACAGTGTAATCCAGCACCGAGTGTGAGGGTCCTGAATCCCACAGTGTAATCCAGCACCCAGTGTGAGGGTCCTGAATCCCACAGTGTAATCCAGCACCCAGTGTGAGGGTCCTGAATCCCACAGTGTAATCCAGTACCGAGTGTGAGGGTCCTGAATCCCACAGTGTAATCCAGCACCCAGTGTGAGGGTCCTGAATCCCACAGTGTAATCCAGTACCGAGTGTGAGGGTCCTGAATCCCACAGTGTAATCCAGCACCCAGTGTGAGGGTCCTGAATCCCACAGTGTAATCCAGTACCGAGTGTGAGGGTCCTGAATCCCACAGTGTAATCCAGCACCCAGTGTGAGGGTCCTGAATCCCACAGTGTAATCCAGTACCGAGTGTGAGGGTCCTGAATCCCACAGTGTAATCCAGCACCGAGTGTGAGGGTCCTGAATCCCACAGTGTAATCCAGCACCCAGTGTGAGGGTCCTGAATCCCACAGTGTAATCCAGCACCCAGTGTGAGGGTCCTGAATCCCACAGTGTAATCCAGCACCGAGTGTGAGGGTCCTGAATCCCACAGTGTAATCCAGCACCCAGTGTGAGGGTCCTGAATCCCACAGTGTAATCCAGTACCGAGTGTGAGGGTCCTGAATCCCACAGTGTAATCCAGCACCCAGTGTGAGGGTCCTGAATCCCACAGTGTAATCCAGTACCGAGTGTGAGGGTCCTGAATCCCACAGTGTAATCCAGCACCCAGTGTGAGGGTCCTGAATCCCACAGTGTAATCCGGTACCGAGTGTGAGGGTCCTGAATCCCACAGTGTAATCCAGCACCCAGTGTGAGGGTCCTGAATCCCACAGTGTAATCCAGCAACCAGTGTGAGGGTCCTGAATCCCACAGTGTAATCCAGTTCCGAGTGTGAGGGTCCTGAATCGCACCATGTAATCTGGAATAGAGTGTGAGGGTCCTCAAACCCACAGTGTAATCCAGTACCGAGTGTGAGGGTCCTGAATCCCACAGTGTAATCCAGCACCCAGTGTGAGTGTCCTGAATCCCACTGTGTAATCCAGCACCGTGTGTAAGGGTCCTGAATCCCACAGTGTAATCCAGCACCCAGTGTGAGGGTCCTGAATCCCACAGTGTAATCCAGCACCCAGTGTGAGGGTCCTGAATCCCACAGTGTAATCCAGTACCGAGTGTGAGGGTCCTGAATCCCACAGTGTAATCCAGCACCCAGTGTGAGGGTCCTGAATCCCACAGTGTAATCCAGTACCGAGTGTGAGGGTCCTGAATCCCACGATGTAATTTAGCACCCAGTGTGAGGGTCCTGAATCCCACAGTGTAATCCAGTACCGAGTGTGAGGGTCCTGAATCCCACAGTGTAATCCAGCACCCAGTGTGAGGGTCCTGAATCCCACAGTGTAATCCAGCACCCAGTGTGAGGGTCCTGAATCCCACAGTGTAATCCAGTACCGAGTGTGAGGGTCCTGAATCCCACAGTGTAATCCAGCACCCAGTGTGAGGGTCCTGAATCCCACAGTGTAATCCAGTACTGAGTGTGAGGATCCTGAATCCCACAGTGTAATCCAGCACCCAGTGTGAGGGTCCTGAATCCCACAGTGTAATCCAGTACCGAGTGTGAGGGTCCTGAATCCCACAGTGTAATCCAGCACCCAGTGTGAGGGTCCTGAATCCCACAGTGTAATCCAGCACCCAGTGTGAGGGTCCTGAATCCCACAGTGTAATCCAGTACCGAGTGTGAGGGTCCTGAATCCCACAGTGTAATCCAGCACCCAGTGTGAGGGTCCTGAATCCCACAGTGTAATCCAGTACCGAGTGTGAGGGTCCTGAATCCCACAGTGTAATCCAGCACCCAGTGTGAGGGTCCTGAATCCCACAGTGTAATCCAGCACCCAGTGTGAGGGTCCTGAATCCCACAGTGTAATCCAGCACCGAGTGTGAGGGTCCTGAATCCCACAGTGTAATCCAGCACCCAGTGTGAGGGTCCTGAATCCCACAGTGTAATCCAGTACCGAGTGTGAGGGTCCTGAATCCCACAGTGTAATCCAGCACCCAGTGTGAGGGTCCTGAATCCCACAGTGTAATCCAGCACCCAGTGTGAGGGTCCTGAATCCCACAGTGTAATCCAGCACCGAGTGTAAGGGTCCTGAATCCCACAGTGTAATCCAGCACCCAGTGTGAGGGTCCTGAATCCCACAGTGTAATCCAGCACCCAGTATGAGGGTCCTGAATCCCACAGTGTAATCATGTACCGAGTGTGAGGGTCCTGAATTGCACCATGTAATCTGGCATTGAGTGTGAGGGTCCTCAAACCCACAGTGTAATCCAGTACCGAGTGTGAGGGTCCTGAGTCCCACAGTGTAATCCAGCACGCAGTGTGAGAGTCCTGAATCCCACAGTGTAATCCAGCACCGAGTGTAAGGGTCCTGAATCCCACAGTGTAATCCAGCACCCAGTGTGAGGGTCCTGAATCCCACAGTGTAATCCAGCACCCAGTGTGAGGGTCCTGAATCCCACAGTGTAATCATGTACCGAGTGTGAGGGTCCTGAATCCCACAGTGTAATCCAGCACCCAGTGTGAGGGTCCTGAATCCCACAGTGTAATCCAGTACCGAGTGTGAGGGTCCTGAATCCCACAGTGTAATCCAGCACCCAGTGTGAGGGTCCTGAATCCCACAGTGTAATCCACTACCGAGTGTGAGGGTCCTGAATCCCACAGTGTAATCCAGCACCGAGTGTGAGGGTCCTGAATCCCACAGTGTAATCCAGCACCCAGTGTGAGGGTCCTGAATCCCACAGTGTAATCCAGCACCCAGTGTGAGGGTCCTGAATCCCACAGTGTAATCCAGCACCGAGTGTGAGGGTCCTGAATCCCACAGTGTAATCCAGCACCCAGTGTGAGGGTCCTGAATCCCACAGTGTAATCCAGTACCGAGTGTGAGGGTCCTGAATCCCACAGTGTAATCCAGCACCCAGTGTGAGGGTCCTGAATCCCACAGTGTAATCCAGTACCGAGTGTGAGGGTCCTGAATCCCACAGTGTAATCCAGCACCCAGTGTGAGGGTCCTGAATCCCACAGTGTAATCCAGCACCGAGTGTGAGGGTCCTGAATCCCACAGTGTAATCCAGCACCCAGTGTGAGGGTCCTGAATCCCACAGTGTAATCCAGCACCCAGTATGAGGGTCCTGAATCCCACAGTGTAATCATGTACCGAGTGTGAGGGTCCTGAATTGCACCATGTAATCTGGCATTGAGTGTGAGGGTCCTCAAACCCACAGTGTAATCCAGTACCGAGTGTGAGGGTCCTGAATCCAACAGTGTAATCCAGCACCCAGTGTGAGGGTCCTGAATCCCACAGTGTAATCCAGACCGAGTGTGAGGGTCCTGAATCCCACAGTGTAATCCAGCACCCAGTGTGAGGGTCCTGAATCCCACAGTGTAATCCAGCACCCAGTGTGAGGGTCCTGAATCCCACAGTGTAATCATGTACTGAGTGTGAGGGTCCTGAATCCCACAGTGTAATCCAGCACCCAGTGGGAGGTTCCTGAATCCCACAGTGTAATCCAGTACCGAGTGTGAGGGTCCTGAATTGCACCATGTAATCTGGCAACGAGAGTGAGGGTCCTGAATCCCACAGTATAATCCAGCACCGAGTGTGAGTGTCCTGAATCCCACAGTGTAATCCAGCACCCAGTGTGAGGGTCCTGAATCCCACAGTGTAATCCAGCACCCAGTGTGAGGGTCCTGAATCCCACAGTGTAATCCAGCACCGAGTGTGAGGGTCCTGAATCCCACAGTGTAATCCAGCACCGAGTGTGAGGGTCCTGAATCCCACAGTGTAATCCAGCACCCAGTGTGAGGGTCCTGAATCCCACAGTGTAATCCAGCACCCAGTGTGAGGGTCCTGAATCCCACAGTGTAATCCAGTACCGAGTGTGAGGGTCCTGAATCCCACAGTGTAATCCAGCACCCAGTGTGAGGGTCCTGAATCCCACAGTGTAATCCAGTACCGAGTGTGAGGGTCCTGAATCCCACAGTGTAATCCAGCACCCAGTGTGAGGGTCCTGAATCCCACAGTGTAATCCAGCACCCAGTGTGAGGGTCCTGAATCCCACAGTGTAATCCAGTACCGAGTGTGAGGGTCCTGAATCCCACAGTGTAATCCAGCACCCAGTGTGAGGGTCCTGAATCCCACAGTGTAATCCAGTACCGAGTGTGAGGGTCCTGAATCCCACAGTGTAATCCAGCACCCAGTGTGAGGGTCCTGAATCCCACAGTGTAATCCAGCACCGAGTGTGAGGGTCCTGAATCCCACAGTGTAATCCAGTTCCCATTGTGAGGGTCCTGAATCCCACAGTGTAATCCAGTACCGAGTGTGAGGGTCCTGAATCCCACAGTGTAATCCAGTACCCAGTGTGAGGGTCCTGAATCCCACAGTGTAATCCAGCACCCAGTGTGAGGGTCCTGAATCCCACAGTGTAATCCAGCACCCAGTGTGAGGGTCCTGAATCCCACAGTGTAATCCAGCACCGAGTGTGAGGGTCCTGAATCCCACAGTGTAATCCAGCACCCAGTGTGAGGGTCCTGAATCCCACAGTGTAATCCGATACGGAGTGTAAGGGTCCTGAATCCCACAGTGTAATCCAGTACCGAGTGTGAGGGTCCTGAATTGCACCATGTAATCTGGCATCGAGTGTGAGGGTACTCAATCCCACAGTGTAATCCAGTACCGAGTGTGAGGGTCCTGAATCCAACAGTGTAATCTAGCACCCAGTGTGAGAGTCCTGAATCCAACAGTGTAATCTAGCACCCAGAGTGAGAGTCCTGAATCCCACAGTGTAATCCAGCAGCCAGTGTGAGGGTCCTGAATCCCACAGTGTAATCCAGCACCGAGTGTGAGGGTCCTGAATCCCACAGTGTAATCCAGCACCCAGTGTGAGGGTCCTGAATCCCACAGTGTAATCCAGTACCGAGTGTGAGGGTCCTGAATCCCACAGTGTAATCCAGCACCCAGTGTGAGGGTCCTGAATCCCACAGTGTAATCCAGTACCGAGTGTGAGGGTCCTGAATCCCACAGTGTAATCCAGCACCCAGTGTGAGGGTCCTGAATCCCACAGTGTAATCCAGTACCGAGTGTGAGGGTCCTGAATCCCACAGTGTAATCCAGCACCCAGTGTGAGGGTCCTGAATCCCACAGTGTAATCCAGTACCGAGTGTGAGGGTCCTGAATCCCACAGTGTAATCCACTACCGAGTGTGAGGGTCCTGAATCCCACAGTGTAATCCAGCACCCAGTGTGAGGGTCCTGAATCCCACAGTGTAATCCAGCACCCAGTGTGAGGGTCCTGAATCCCACAGTGTAATCCAGTACCGAGTGTGAGGGTCCTGAATCCCACAGTGTAATCCAGCACCCAGTGTGAGGGTCCTGAATCCCACAGTGTAATCCAGTACCGAGTGTGAGGGTCCTGAATCCCACAGTGTAATCCAGCACCCAGTGTGAGGGTCCTGAATCCCACAGTGTAATCCACTACCGAGTGTGAGGGTCCTGAATCCCACAGTGTAATCCAGCACCCAGTGTGAGGGTCCTGAATCCCACAGTGTAATCCAGCACCGAGTGTGAGTGTCCTGAATCCCACTGTGTAATCCAGCACCCAGTGTGAAGCTCCTGAATCCCACAGTGTAATCCAGCACCCAGTGTGAGGGTCCTGAATCCCACAGTGTAATCCAGCACCCAGTGTGAGGGTCCTGAATCCCACAGTGTAATCCAGTACCGAGTGTGAGGGTCCTGAATCCCACAGTGTAATCCACTACCGAGTGTGAGGGTCCTGAATCCCACAGTGTAATCCACTACCGAGTGTGAGGGTCCTGAATCCCACAGTGTAATCCAGCACCCAGTGTGAGGGTCCTGAATCCCACAGTGTAATCCAGTACCGAGTGTGAGGGTCCTGAATCCCACAGTGTAATCCAGCACCCAGTGTGAGGGTCCTGAATCCCACAGTGTAATCCAGTACCGAGTGTGAGGGTCCTGAATCCCACAGTGTAATCCAGCACCCAGTGTGAGGGTCCTGAATCCCACAGTGTAATCCAGTACCGAGTGTGAGGGTCCTGAATCCCACAGTGTAATCCAGCACCCAGTGTGAGGGTCCTGAATCCCACAGTGTAATCCAGTACCGAGTGTGAGGGTCCTGAATCCCACAGTGTAATCCAGCACCCAGTGTGAGGGTCCTGAATCCCACAGTGTAATCCAGTACTGAGTATAAGGATCCTGAATCCCACAGTGTAATCCAGCACCCAATGTGAGGGTCCTGAATCCCACAGTGTAATCCAGTACCGAGTGTGAGGGTCCTGAATCCCACAGTGTAATCCAGAGCGCAGTGTGAGTGTCCTGAATCCCACAGTGTAATCCGGCACCCAGTGTGAGGGTCCTGAATCCCACAGTGTAATCCAGCACCCAGTGTGAGGGTCCTGAATCCCACAGTGTAATCCAGCACCCAGTGTGAGGGTCCTGAATCCCACAGTGTAATCCAGTACCGAGTGTGAGGGTCCTGAATCCCACAGTGTAATCCAGCACCCAGTGTGAGGGTCCTGAATCCCACAGTGTAATCCAGTACCCAGTGTGAGGGTCCTGAATCCCACAGTGTAATCCAGCACCCAGTGTGAGGGTCCTGAATCCCACAGTGTAATCCAGCACCGAGTGTGAGGGTCCTGAATCCCACAGTGTAATCCAGCACCCAGTGTGAGGGTCCTGAATCCCACAGTGTAATCCAGTACCGAGTGTGAGGGTCCTGAATCCCACAGTGTAATCCAGCACCGAGTGTGAGGGTCCTGAATCCCACAGTGTAATCCAGCACCCAGTGTGAGGGTCCTGAATCCCACAGTGTAATCCAGCACCCAGTGTGAGGGTCCTGAATCCCACAGTGTAATCCAGCACCCAGTGTGAGGGTCCTGAATCCCACAGTGTAATCCAGTACCGAGTGTGAGGGTCCTGAATCCCACAGTGTAATCCAGCACCCAGTGTGAGGGTCCTGAATCCCACAGTGTAATCCAGTACCGAGTGTGAGGGTCCTGAATCCCACAGTGTAATCCAGCACCCAGTGTGAGGGTCCTGAATCCCACAGTGTAATCCAGTACCGAGTGTGAGGGTCCTGAATCCCACAGTGTAATCCAGCACCCAGTGTGAGGGTCCTGAATCTCACAGTGTAATCCAGTACCCAGTGTGAGTGTCCTGAATCCCACAGTGTAATCCAGCACCCAGCGTGAGGGTCCTGAATCCCACAGTGTAATCCAGTACCGAGTGTGAGGGTCCTGAATCCCACATAATAATCCAGCACCCAGTGTGAGGGTCCTGAATCCCACAGTGTAATCCAGTACTGAGTATAAGGATCCTGAATCCCACAGTGTAATCCAGCACCCAATGTGAGGGTCCTGAATGCCACAGTCTAATCCAGTACCGACTGTAAGGGTCCTGAATCCCACAGTGTAATCCAGAACGCAGTGTGAGGGTCCTGAAACCCACAGTGTAAACCGGCAGCCAGTGTAAGGGTCCTGAATCCAACAGTGTAATCCAGCACCCAGTGTGAGGGTCCTGAATCCCACAGGGTAATCCAGCACCCAGTGTGAGGGTCCTGAATCCCACAGTGTAATCCAGTACCGAGTGTGAGGGTCCTGAATCCCACAGTGTAATCCAGCACCCAGTGTGAGGGTCCTGAATCCCACAGTGTAATCCAGTACCGAGTGTGAGGGTCCTGAATCCCACAGTGTAATCCAGCACCCAGTGTGAGGGTCCTGAATCCCACAGTGTAATCCAGCACCCAGTGTGAGGGTCCTGAATCCCACAGTGTAATCCAGTACCGAGTGTGAGGGTCCTGAATTGCACCATGTAATCTGGCATCGAGTGTGAGGGTCCTGAATCCCACAGTGTAATCCAGTACCGAGTGTGAGGGTCCTGAATCCCACAGTGTAATCCAGCACCCAGTGTGAGGGTCCTGAATCCCACAGTGTAATCCAGCACCCAGTGTGAGGGTCCTGAATCCCACAGTGTAATCCAGTACCGAGTGTGAGGGTCCTGAATCCCACAGTGTAATTTAGCACCCAGTGTGAGGGTCCTGAATCCCACAGTGTAATCCAGTACCGAGTGTGAGGGTCCTGAATCCCACAGTGTAATCCAGCACCCAGTGTGAGGGTCCTGAATCCCACAGTGTAATCCAGCACCGAGTGTGAGGGTCCTGAATCCCACAGTGTAATCCAGCACCCAGTGTGAGGGTCCTGAATCCCACAGTGTAATCCAGCACCCAGTGTGAGGGTCCTGAATCCCACAGTGTAATCCAGTACCGAGTGTGAGGGTCCTGAATCCCACAGTGTAATCCAGCACCCAGTGTGAGGGTCCTGAATCCCACAGTGTAATCCAGTACCGAGTGTGAGGGTCCTGAATTGCACCATGTAATCTGGCATCGAGTGTGAGGGTCCTCAATCCCACAGTGTAATCCAGTACCGAGTGTGAGGGTCCTGAATCCCACAGTGTAATCCAGCACCCAGTGTGAGGGTCCTGAATCCCACAGTGTAATCCAGCACCCAGTGTGAGGGTCCTGAATCCCACAGTGTAATCCAGCACCGAGTGTGAGGGTCCTGAATCCCACAGTGTAATCCAGCACCGAGTGTGAGGGTCCTGAATCCCACAGTGTAATCCAGCACCCAGTGTGAGGGTCCTGAATCCCACAGTGTAATCCAGCACCCAGAGTGAGGGTCCTGAATCCCACAGTGTAATCCAGTACCGAGTGTGAGGGTCCTGAATCCCACAGTGTAATCCAGCACCCAGTGTGAGGGTCCTGAATCCCACAGTGTAATCCAGTACCGAGTGTGAGGGTCCTGAATCCCACAGTGTAATCCAGCACCCAGTGTGAGGGTCCTGAATCCCACAGTGTAATCCAGCACCCAGTGTGAGGGTCCTGAATCCCACAGTGTAATCCAGTACCGAGTGTGAGGGTCCTGAATCCCACAGTGTAATCCAGCACCCAGTGTGAGGGTCCTGAATCCCACAGTGTAATCCAGTACCGAGTGTGAGGGTCCTGAATCCCACAGTGTAATCCAGCACCCAGTGTGAGGGTCCTGAATCCCACAGTGTAATCCAGCACCGAGTGTGAGGGTCCTGAATCCCACAGTGTAATCCAGCACCGAGTGTGAGGGTCCTGAATCCCACAGTGTAATCCAGCACCCAGTGTGAGGGTCCTGAATCCCACAGTGTAATCCAGCACCCAGTGTGAGGGTCCTGAATCCCACAGTGTAATCCAGTACCGAGTGTGAGGGTCCTGAATCCCACAGTGTAATCCAGCAACCAGTGTGAGGGTCCTGAATCCCAAAGTGTAATCCAGTACCGAGTGTGAGGGTCCTGAATCCCACAGTGTAATCCAGCACCCAGTGTGAGGGTCCTGAATCCCACAGTGTAATCCAGCACCCAGTGTGAGGGTCCTGAATCCCACAGTGTAATCCAGTACCGAGTGTGAGGGTCCTGAATCCCACAATGTAATCCAGCACCCAGTGTGAGGGTCCTGAATCCCACAGTGTAATCCAGTACCGAGTGTGAGGGTCCTGAATCCCACAGTGTAATCCAGCACCCAGTGTGAGGGTCCTGAATCCCACGGTGTAATCCAGCACCGAGTGTGAGGTCCTGAATCCCACCGTGTAATCCAGCACCCAGTGTGAGGGTCCTGAATCCCAGAGTGTAATCCAGTACTGAGTATAAGGAACCTGAATCCCACAGTGTAATCCAGTACTGAGTATAAGAATCGTGAATCCCACAGTGTAATCCAGCACGCAGCGTGAGGGTCCTGAATCACACAGTGTAATCCAGCACCCAGTGTGAGGGTCCTGAATCCCACAGTGTAATCCAGCACCGAGTGTGAGGGTCCTGAATCCCACAGTGTAATCCAGCACCCAGTGTGAGGGTCCTGAATCCCACAGTGTAATCCAGCACCCAGTGTGAGGGTCCTGAATCCCACAGTGTAATCCAGTACCGAGTGTGAGGGTCCTGAATTGCACCATGTAATCTGGCATCGAGTGTGAGGGTCCTCAATCCCACAGTGTAATCCAGTACCGAGTGTGAGGGTCCTGAATCCAACAGTGTAATCTAGCACCCAGTGTGAGAGTCCTGAATCCCACAGTGTAATCCATCACCCCGTGTGAGGGTCCTGAATCCCACAGTGTAATCCAGCACCCAGTCTGAGGGTCCTGTATCCCACAGTGTAATCCAGCACCGAGTGTGAGGGTCCTGAATCCCACAGTGTAATCCAGCACCCAGTGTGAGGGTCCTGAATCCCACAGTGTAATCCAGTACCGAGTGTGAGGGTCCTGAATCCCACAGTGTAATCCAGCACCCAGTGTGAGGGTCCTGAATCCCACAGTGTAATCCAGTACCGAGTGTGAGGGTCCTGAATCCCACAGTGTAATCCAGCACCCAGTGTGAGGGTCCTGAATCCCACAGTGTAATCCAGTACCGAGTGTGAGGGTCCTGAATCCCACAGTGTAATCCAGCACCCAGTGTGAGGGTCCTGAATCCCACAGTGTAATCCAGCACCGAGTGTGAGGGTCCTGAATCCCACAGTGTAATCCAGTACCGAGTGTGAGGGTCCTGAATCCCACAGTGTAATCCAGCACCCAGTGTGAGGGTCCTGAATCCCACAGTGTAATCCAGCACCCAGTGTGAGGGTCCTGAATCCCACAGTGTAATCCAGCACCGAGTGTGAGGGTCCTGAATCCCACAGTGTAATCCAGCACCCAGTGTGAGGGTCCTGAATCCCACAGTGTAATCCAGTACCGAGTGTGAGGGTCCTGAATCCCACAGTGTAATCCAGCACCCAGTGTGAGGGTCCTGAATCCCACAGTGTAATCCAGTACCGAGTGTGAGGGTCCTGAATCCCACAGTGTAATCCAGCACCCAGTGTGAGGGTCCTGAATCCCACAGTGTAATCCAGCACCGAGTGTGAGGGTCCTGAATCCCACAGTGTAATCCAGCACCCAGTGTGAGGGTCCTGAATCCCACAGTGTAATCCAGCACCCAGTGTGAGGGTCCTGAATCCCACAGTGTAATCCAGCACCCAGTGTGAGGGTCCTGAATCCCACAGTGTAATCCAGTACCGAGTGTGAGGGTCCTGAATCCCACAGTGTAATCCAGCACCGAGTGTGAGGGTCCTGAATCCCACAGTGTAATCCAGCACCGAGTGTGAGGGTCCTGAATCCCACAGTGTAATCCAGCACCCAGTGTGAGGGTCCTGAATCCCACAGTGTAATCCAGTACCGAGTGTGAGGGTCCTGAATCCCACAGTGTAATCCAGCACCCAGTGTGAGGGTCCTGAATCCCACAGTGTAATCCAGCACCCAGTGTGAGGGTCCTGAATCCCACAGTGTAATCCAGTACCGAGTGTGAGGGTCCTGAATCCCACAGTGTAATCCAGCACCCAGTGTGAGGGTCCTGAATCCCACAGTGTAATCCAGTACCGAGTGTGAGGGTCCTGAATCCCACAGTGTAATCCAGCACCCAGTGTGAGGGTCCTGAATCCCACAGTGTAATCCAGTACTGAGTATAAGGATCCTGAATCCCACAGTGTAATCCAGCACCCAATGTGAGGGTCCTGAATCCCACAGTGTAATCCAGTACCGACTGTAAGGGTCCTGAATCCCACAGTGCAATCCAGAGCGCAGTGTGAGGGTCCTGAATCCCACAGTGTAATCCGGCAGCCAGTGTGAGGGTCCTGAATCCCACAGTGTAATCCAGCACCCAGTGTGAGGGTCCTGAATCCCACAGTGTAATCCAGTACCGAGTGTGAGGGTCCTGAATCCCACAGTGTAATCCAGCACCCAGTGTGAGGGTCCTGAATCCCACAGTGTAATCCAGCACCCAGTGTGAGGGTCCTGAATCCCACAGTGTAATCCAGCACCCAGTGTGAGGGTCCTGAATCCCACAGTGTAATCCAGTACCGAGTGTGAGGGTCCTGAATCCCACAGTGTAATCCAGCACCCAGTGTGAGGGTCCTGAATCCCACAGTGTAATCCAGTACCGAGTGTGAGGGTCCTGAATCCCACAGTGTAATCCAGCACCCAGTGTGAGGGTCCTGAATCCCACAGTGTAATCCAGCACCCAGTGTGAGGGTCCTGAATCCCACAGTGTAATCCAGTACCGAGTGTGAGGGTCCTGAATCCCACAGTGTAATCCAGCACCCAGTGTGAGGGTCCTGAATCCCACAGTGTAATCCAGTACCGAGTGTGAGGGTCCTGAATCCCACAGTGTAATCCAGCACCCAGTGTGAGGGTCCTGAATCCCACAGTGTAATCCAGTACTGAGTATAAGGATCCTGAATCCCACAGTGTAATCCAGCACCCAATGTGAGGGTCCTGAATGCCACAGTCTAATCCAGTACCGACTGTAAGGGTCCTGAATCCCACAGTGTAATCCAGAGCGCAGTGTGAGGGTCCTGAATCCCACAGTGTAATCCGGCAGCCAGTGTAAGGGTCCTGAATCCAACAGTGTAATCCAGCACCCAGTGTGAGGGTCCTGAATCCCACAGTGTAATCCAGTCCCGAGTGTGAGGGTCCTGAATCCAACAGTGTAATCTAGCACCCAGTGTGAGAGTCCTGAATCCAACAGTGTAATCTAGCACCCAGAGTGAGCGTCCTGAATCCCACAGTGTAATCCAGCACTGAGTGTGAGGGTCCTGAATCCCACAGTGTAATCCAGCAGCGAGTGTGAGGATCCTGAATCCCACAGTGCAATACAGCAGCGAGTGTGAGGGTCCTGAATCCCACAGTGTAATCCAGCACCCAGTGTGAGGGTCCTGAATCCCACAGTGTAATCCAGTACCGAGTGTGAGGGTCCTGAATCCCACAGTGTAATCCAGCACCCAGTGTGAGGGTCCTGAATCCCACAGTGTAATCCAGCACCCAGTGTGAGGGTCCTGAATCCCACAGTGTAATTCAGCACCGAGTGTGAGTGTCCTGAATCCCACAGTGTAATCCAGCACCGAGTGTGAGGGTCCTGAATCCCACAGTGTAATCCAGTACCGAGTGTGAGGGTCCTGAATAGCACCATGTAATCTGGCATCGAGTGTGAGAGTCCTGAATCCCACAGTGTAATCCAGTACCGATTGTAAGCGTCCTGAATCCCACAGTGTAATCCAGCACCCAGTGTGAGGGTCCTGAATCCCATAGTGTAATCCAGTACCGAGTGTGAGGGTCCTGAATCCCACAGTGTAATCCAGCACCCAGTGTGAGGGTCCTGAATCTCACAGTGTAATCCAGTACCCAGTGTGAGTGTCCTGAATCCCACAGTGTAATCCAGCACCCAGCGTGAGGGTCCTGAATCCCACAGTGTAATCCAGTACCGAGTGTGAGGGTTCTGAATCCCACATAATAATCCAGCACCCAGTGTGAGGGTCCTCAATCCCACAGTGTAATCCAGCACCGAGTGTGAGGGTCCTGAATCCCACAGTGTAATCCAGCACCCAGTGTGAGGGTCCTGAATCCCACAGTGTAATCCAGTACCGAGTGTGAGGGTCCTGAATCCCACAGTGTAATCCAGCACCCAGTGTGAGGGTCCTGAATCCCACAGTGTAATCCAGCACCCAGTGTGAGGGTCCTGAATCCCACAGTGTAATCCAGCACCCAGTGTGAGGGTCCTGAATCCCACAGTGTAATCCAGTACCGAGTGTGAGGGTCCTGAATCCCACAGTGTAATCCAGCACCCAGTGTGAGGGTCCTGAATCCCACAGTGTAATCCAGTACCGAGTGTGAGGGTCCTGAATCCCACAGTGTAATCCAGCACCCAGTGTGAGGGTCCTGAATCCCACAGTGTAATCCAGTACCGAGTGTGAGGGTCCTGAATCCCACAGTGTAATCCAGCACCCAGTGTGAGGGTCCTGAATCCCACAGTGTAATCCAGCACCCAGTGTGAGGGTCCTGAATCCCACAGTGTAATCCAGTACCGAGTGTGAGGGTCCTGAATTGCACCATGTAATCTGGCATCGAGTGTGAGGGTACTCAATCCCACAGTGTAATCCAGTACCGAGTGTGAGGGTCCTGAATCCCACAGTGTAATCCAGCACCCAGTGTGAGGGTCCTGAATCCCACAGTGTAATCCAGCACCCAGTGTGAGGGTCCTGAATCCCACAGTGTAATCCAGTACCGAGTGTGAGGGTCCTGAATTGCACCATGTAATCTGGCATTGAGTGTGAGGGTCCTCAAACCCACAGTGTAATCCAGTACCGAGTGTGAGGGTCCTGAATCCCACAGTGTAATCCAGCACCCAGTGTGAGGGTCCTGAATCCCACAGTGTAATCCAGCACCGAGTGTGAGGGTCCTGAATCCCACAGTGTAATCCAGCACCCAGTGTGAGGGTCCTGAATCCCACAGTGTAATCCAGTACCCAGTGTGAGGGTCCTGAATCCCACAGTGTAATCCAGCACCGAGTGTGAGGGTCCTGAATCCCACAGTGTAATCCAGTACCGAGTGTGAGGGTCCTGAATCCCACAGTGTAATCCAGCACCCAGTGTGAGGGTCCTGAATCCCACAGTGTAATCCAGCACCGAGTGTGAGGGTCCTGAATCCCACAGTGTAATCCAGCACCCAGTGTGAGGGTCCTGAATCCCACAGTGTAATCCAGTACCGAGTGTGAGGGTCCTGAATCCCACAGTGTAATCCAGCACCCAGTGTGAGGGTCCTGAATCCCACAGTGTAATCCAGCACCCAGTGTGAGGGTCCTGAATCCCACAGTGTAATCCAGCACCCAGTGTGAGGGTCCTGAATCCCACAGTGTAATCCAGTACCGAGTGTGAGGGTCCTGAATCCCACAGTGTAATCCAGCACCCAGTGTGAGGGTCCTGAATCCCAAAGTGTAGTCCAGTACCGAGTGTGAGGGTCCTGTATACCACAGTGTAATCCAGCAACCAGTGTGAGGGTCCTGAATCCCACAGTGTAATCCAGTACCGAGTGTGAGGGTCCTGAATCCCACAGTGTAATCCAGCACCCAGTGTGAGGGTCCTGAATCCCACAGTGTAATCCAGCAACCAGTGTGAGGGTCCTGAATCCCACAGTGTAATCCAGTACCGAGTGTGAGGGTCCTGAATCGCACCATGTAATCTGGCATCGAGTGTGAGGGTCCTGAATCCCACAGTGTAATCCAGTACCGATTGTAAACGTCCTGAATCCCACAGTGTAATCCAGCACCGAGTGTGAGGGTCCTGAATCCCACAGTGTAATCCAGCACCCAGTGTGAGGGTCCTGAATCCCACAGTGTAATCCAGTACCGAGTGTGAGGGTCCTGAATCCCACAGTGTAATCTGGCACCCAGTGTGAGGGTCCTGAATCCCACAGTGTAATCCGCTACCGAGTGTGAGGGTCCTGAATCCCACAGTGTAATCCAGCACCCAGTGTGAGGGTCCTGAATCCCACAGTGTAATCCAGCACCGAGTGTGAGGGTCCTGAATCCCACAGTGTAATCCAGCACCCAGTGTGAGGGTCCTGAATCCCACAGTGTAATCCAGCACCCAGTGTGAGGGTCCTGAATCCCACAGTGTAATCCAGTACCGAGTGTGAGGGTCCTGAATCCCACAGTGTAATCCAGCACCCAGTGTGAGGGTCCTGAATCCCACAGTGTAATCCAGTACCGAGTGTGAGGGTCCTGAATTGCACCATGTAATCTGGCATCGAGTGTGAGGGTCCTGAATCCCACAGTGTAATCCAGCACCGAGTGTGAGAGTCCTGAATCCCACAGTGTAATCCAGCACCCAGTGTGAGGGTCCTGAATCCCACAGTGTAATCCAGCACCCAGTGTGAGGGTCCTGAATCCCACAGTGTAATCCAGCACCGAGTGTGAGGGTCCTGAATCCCACAGTGTAATCCAGCACCGAGTGTGAGGGTCCTGAATCCCACAGTGTAATCCAGCACCCAGTGTGAGGGTCCTGAATCCCACAGTGTAATCCAGCACCCAGTGTGAGGGTCCTGAATCCCACAGTGTAATCCAGCACCGAGTGTGAGGGTCCTGAATCCCACAGTGTAATCCAGCACCCAGTGTGAGGGTCCTGAATCCCACAGTGTAATCCAGTACCGAGTGTGAGGGTCCTGAATCCCACAGTGTAATCCAGCACCCAGTGTGAGGGTCCTGAATCCCACAGTGTAATCCAGCACCCAGTGTGAGGGTCCTGAATCCCACAGTGTAATCCAGTACCGAGTGTGAGGGTCCTGAATCCCACAGTGTAATCCAGCACCCAGTGTGAGGGTCCTGAATCCCACAGTGTAATCCAGTACCGAGTGTGAGGGTCCTGAATCCCACAGTGTAATCCAGCACCCAGTGTGAGGGTCCTGAATCCCACGGTGTAATCCAGCACCGAGTGTGAGGTCCTGAATCCCACCGTGTAATCCAGCACCCAGTGTGAGGGTCCTGAATCCCACAGTGTAATCCAGTACCGAGTGTGAGGGTCCTGAATCCCACAGTGTAATCCAGTACCGAGTGTGAGGGTCCTGAATCCCACAGTGTAATCCAGCACCCAGTGTGAGGGTCCTGAATCCCACAGTGTAATCCAGCACCCAGTGTGAGGGTCCTGAATCCCACAGTGTAATCCAGCACCCAGTGTGAGGGTCCTGAATCCCACAGTGTAATCCAGCACCCAGTGTGAGGGTCCTGAATCCCACAGTGTAATCCAGTACCGAGTGTGAGGGTCCTGAATTGCACCATGTAATCTGGCATCGAGTGTGAGGGTACTCAATCCCACAGTGTAATCCAGTACCGAGTGTGAGGGTCGTGAATCCAACAATGTAATCTAGCACCCAGTGTGAGAGTCCTGAATCCAACAGTGTAATCTAGCACCCAGGGTGAGAGTCCTGAATCCCATAGTGTAATCCAGCAGCCAGTCTGAGGGTCCTGAATCCCACAGTGTAATCCAGCAGCGAGTGTGAGGGTCCTGAATCCCACAGTGTAATCCAGCACCCAGTGTGAGGGTCCTGAATCCCACAGTGTAATCCAGTACCGAGTGTGAGGGTCCTGAATCCCACAGTGTAATCCAGCACCCAGTGTGAGGGTCCTGAATCCCACAGTGTAATCCAGTACCGAGTGTGAGGGTCCTGAATCCCACAGTGTAATCCAGCACCCAGTGTGAGGGTCCTGAATCCCACAGTGTAATCCAGTACCGAGTGTGAGGGTCCTGAATCCCACAGTGTAATCCAGCACCCAGTGTGAGGGTCCTGAATCCCACAGTGTAATCCAGCAGCGAGTGTGAGGATCCTGAATCCCACAGTGTAATCCAGCACCGAGTGTGAGGGTCCTGAATCCCACAGTGTAATCCAGCACCCAGTGTGAGGGTCCTGAATCCCACAGTGTAATCCAGCACCCAGTGTGAGGGTCCTGAATCCCACAGTGTAATCCAGCACCGAGTGTGAGGGTCCTGAATCCCACAGTGTAATCCAGCACCCAGTGTGAGGGTCCTGAATCCCACAGTGTAATCCAGTACCGAGTGTGAGGGTCCTGAATCCCACAGTGTAATCCAGCACCCAGTGTGAGGGTCCTGAATCCCACAGTGTAATCCGCTACCGAGTGTGAGGGTCCTGAATCCCACAGTGTAATCCAGCACCCAGTGTGAGGGTCCTGAATCCCACGGTGTAATCCAGCACCGAGTGTGAGGGTCCTGAATCCCACAGTGTAATCCAGCACCCAGTGTGAGGGTCCTGAATCCCACAGTGTAATCCAGCACCCAGTGTGAGGGTCCTGAATCCCACAGTGTAATCCAGCACCCAGTGTGAGGGTCCTGAATCCCACAGTGTAATCCAGTACCGAGTGTGAGGGTCCTGAATCCCACAGTGTAATCCACTACCGAGTGTGAGGGTCCTGAATCCCACAGTGTAATCCAGTACCGAGTGTGAGGGTCCTGAATCCCACAGTGTAATCCAGCACCCAGTGTGAGGGTCCTGAATCCCACAGTGTAATCCAGTACCGAGTGTGAGGGTCCTGAATCCCACAGTGTAATCCAGCACCCAGTGTGAGGGTCCTGAATCCCACAGTGTAATCCAGCACCCAGTGTGAGGGTCCTGAATCCCACAGTGTAATCCAGTACCGAGTGTGAGGGTCCTGAATCCCACAGTGTAATCCAGCACCCAGTGTGAGGGTCCTGAATCCCACAGTGTAATCCAGTACCGAGTGTGAGGGTCCTGAATCCCACAGTGTAATCCAGCACCCAGTGTGAGGGTCCTGAATCCCACAGTGTAATCCAGTACTGAGTATAAGGATCCTGAATCCCACAGTGTAATCCAGCACCCAATGTGAGGGTCCTGAATGCCACAGTCTAATCCAGTACCGACTGTAAGGGTCCTGAATCCCACAGTGTAATCCAGAGCGCAGTGTGATGGTCCTGAATCCCACAGTGTAATCCGGCACCCAGTGTGAGGGTCCTGAATCCCACAGTGTAATCCAGCACCCAGTGTGAGGGTCCTGAATCCCACAGTGTAATCCAGTACCGAGTGTGAGGGTCCTGAATCCCACAGTGTAATCCAGCACCCAGTGTGAGGGTCCTGAATCCCACAGTGTAATCCAGCACCCAGTGTGAGGGTCCTGAATCCCACAGTGTAATCCAGCACCCAGTGTGAGGGTCCTGAATCCCACAGTGTAATCCAGCACCCAGTGTGAGTGTCCTGAATCCCACTGTGTAATCCAGCACCGTGTGTAAGGGTCCTGAATCCCACAGTGTCATCCAGCACCCAGTGTGAGGGTCCTGAATCCCACAGTGTAATCCAGTACCGAGTGTGAGGGTCCTGAATCCCACAGTGTAATCCAGCACCCAGTGTGAGGGTCCTGAATCCCACAGTGTAATCCAGCACCCAGTGTGAGGGTCCTGAATCCCACAGTGTAATCCAGCACCGAGTGTGAGGGTCCTGAATCCCACAGTGTAATCCAGCACCGAGTGTGAGGGTCCTGAATCCCAAAGTGTTATCCAGTACCGAGTGTGAGGGTACTGAATCCCACGATGTAATTTATCACCCTGTGTGAGGGTCCTGAATCCCACAATGTAATCCAGTACCGAGTGTGAGGGTCCTGAATCCCACAGTGTAATCCAGCACCCAGTGTGAGGGTCCTGAATCCCACAGTGTAATCCAGTACCGAGTGTGAGGGTCCTGAATCCCACAGTGTAATCCAGCACCCAGTGTGAGGGTCCTGAATCCCACAGTGTAATCCAGTACCCAGTGTGAGGGTCCTGAATCCCACAGTGTAATCCAGCACCCAGTGTGAGGGTCCTGAATCCCACAGTGTAATCCAGTACCGAGTGTGAGGGTCCTGAATCCCACAGTGTAATCCAGCACCCAGTGTGAGGGTCCTGAATCCCACAGTGTAATCCAGTACCGAGTGTAAGGGTCCTGAATCCCACAGTGTCATCCAGCACCCAGTGTGAGGGTCCTGAATCTCACAGTGTCATCCAGTACCGAGTGTGAGGGTTCTGAATCCCACAGTGTAATCCAGCACCCAGTGTGAGGGTCCTGAATCCCACAGTGTAATCCAGCACCCAGTGTGAGGGTCCTGAATCCCACAGTGTAATCCAGCACCCAGTGTGAGGGTCCTGAATCCCACAGTGTAATCCAGTACCGAGTGTGAGGGTCCTGAATCCCACAGTGTAATCCAGCACCCAGTGTGAGGGTCCTGAATCCCACAGTGTAATCCAGTACCGAGTGTGAGGGTCCTGAATCCCACAATGTAATCCAGCACCCAGTGTGAGGGTCCTGAATCCCACAGTGTAATCCAGTACCGAGTGTGAGGGTCCTGAATCCCACAGTGTAATCCAGCACCCAGTGTGAGGGTCCTGAATCCCACAGTGTAATCCAGTACCCAGTGTGAGGGTCCTGAATCCCACAGTGTAATCCAGCACCCAGTGTGAGGGTCCTGAATCCCACAGTGTAATCCAGTACCGAGTGTGAGGGTCCTGAATCCCACAGTGTAATCCAGCACCCAGTGTGAGGGTCCTGAATCCCACAGTGTAATCCAGTACCGAGTGTGAGGGTCCTGAATCCCACAGTGTAATCCAGCACCCAGTGTGAGGGTCCTGAATCCCACAGTGTAATCCAGTACCGAGTGTGAGGGTCCTGAATCCCACAGTGTAATCCAGCACCCAGTGTGAGGGTCCTGAATCCCACAGTGTAATCCAGCACCCAGTGTAAGGGTCCTGAATCCAACAGTGTAATCCAGCACCCAGTGTGAGGGTCCTGAATCCCACAGTGTAATCCAGCACCCAGTGTGAGGGTTCTGAATCCCACAGTGTTATCCAGTACCGAGTGTGAGGGTCCTGAATCCCACAGTGTAATCCAGCACCCAGTGTGAGGGTCCTGAATCCCACAGTGTAATCCAGTACCGAGTGTGAGGGTCCTGAATCCCACAGTGTAATCCAGCACCCAGTGTGAGGGTCCTGAATCCCACAGTGTAATCCAGCACCCAGTGTAAGGGTCCTGAATCCCACAGTGTAATCCAGTACCGAGTGTGAGGGTCCTGAATTGCACCATGTAATCTGGCATCGAGTGTGAGGGTACTCAATCCCACAGTGTAATCCAGTACCGAGTGTGAGGGTCCTGAATCCAACAGTGTAATCTAGCACCCAGTGTGAGGGTCCTGAATCCCACAGTGTAATCCAGCACCCAGTGTGAGGGTCCTGAATCCCACAGTGTAATCCAGCACCCAGTGTGAGGGTCCTGAATCCCACAGTGTAATCCAGCACCGAGTGTGAGGGTCCTGAATCCCACAGTGTAATCCAGCACCCAGTGTGAGGGTCCTGAATCCCACAGTGTAATCCAGCACCCAGTGTGAGCGTCCTGAATCCCACAGTGTAATCCAATACTGAGTGTGAGGGTCCTGAATCCAACAGTGTAATCCAGCAACCAGTGTGAGGGTCCTGAATCCCAAAGTGTAATCCAGTACCGAGTGTGAGGGTCCTGAATCCCACAGTGTAATCCAGCACCCAGTGTGAGGGTCCTGAATCCCACAGTGTAATCCAGCACCCAGAGTGAGGGTCCTGAATCCCACAGTGTAATCCAGTACCGAGTGTGAGGGTCCTGAATACCACAGTGTAATCCAGCACCCAGTGTGAGGGTCCTGAATCCCACAGTGTAATCCAGCACCCAGTGTGAGGGTCCTGAATCCCACAGTGTAATCCAGCACCGAGTGTGAGGGTCCTGAATCCCACAGTGTAATCCAGCACCCAGTGTGAGGGTCCTGAATCCCACAGTGTAATCCAGCACCCAGTGTGAGGGTCCTGAATCCCACAGTGTAATCCAGCACCGAGTGTGAGGGTCCTGAATCCCACAGTGTAATCCAGCACCCAGTGTGAGGGTCCTGAATCCCACAGTGTAATCCAGCACCGAGTGTGAGGGTCCTGAATCCCACAGTGTAATCCAGCACCCAGTGTGAGGGTCCTGAATCCCACAGTGTAATCCAGCACGCAGTGTGAGGGTCCTGAATCCCACAGTGTAATCCAGTACCGAGTGTGAGGGTCCTGAATTGCACCATGTAATCTGTCAACGAGAGTGAGTGTCCTGAATCCCACAGTATAATCCAGCACCGAGTGTGAGGGTCCTCAATCCCACAGTGTAATCCAGCACCCAGTGTGAGTGTCCTGAATCCCACACTGTAATCCAGCACCGAGTGTGAGGGTCCTGAATCCCACAGTGTAATCCAGCACCCAGTGTGAGGTTCCTGAATCCCACAGTGTAATCCAGCACCCAGTGTGAGATTCCTGAATCCCACAGTGTAATCCAGCACCCAGTGTGAGGTTCCTGAATCCCACAGTGTAATCCAGCACCCAGTGTGAGGGTCCTGAATCCCACAGTGTAATCCAGTACCGAGTGTGAGGGTCCTGAATCCCACAGTGTAATCCAGCACCCAGTGTGAGGGTCCTGAATCCCACAGTGTAATCCAGTACCGAGTGTGAGGTCCTGAATCCCACAGTGTAATCCAGTTCCCAGTGTGAGCGTCCTGAATCCCACAGTGTAATCCAGCACCCAGTGTGAGGGTCCTGAATCCCACAGTGTAATCCAGCACCGAGTGTGAGGGTCCTGAATCCCACAGTGTAATCCAGCACCGAGTGTGAGGGTCCTGAATCCCACAGTGTAATCCAGCACCCAGTGTGAGGGTCCTGAATCCCACAGTGTAATCCAGCACCCATTGTGAGGGTCCTGAATCCCACAGTGTAATCCAGTACCGAGTGTGAGGGTCCTGAATCCCACAGTGTAATCCAGCACCCAGTGTGAGGGTCCTGAATCCCACAGTGTAATCCAGTACCGAGTGTGAGGGTCCTGAATCCCACAGTGTAATCCAGCACCCAGTGTGAGGGTCCTGAATCCCACAGTGTAATCCAGCACCCAGTGTGAGGGTCCTGAATCCCACAGTGTAATCCAGTACCGAGTGTGAGGGTCCTGAATCCCACAGTGTAATCCAGCACCCAGTGTGAGGGTCCTGAATCCCACAGTGTAATCCAGCACCGAGTGTGAGGGTCCTGAATCCCACAGTGTAATCCAGTACCGAGTGTGAGGGTCCTGAATCCCACCGTGTAATCCAGCACCCAGTGTGAGGGTCCTGAATCCCACAGTGTAATCCAGTACCGAGTGTGAGGGTCCTGAATCCCACAGTGTAATCCAGCACCCAGTGTGAGGGTCCTGAATCCCACAGTGTAATCCAGTACCCAGTGTGAGGGTCCTGAATCCCACAGTGTAATCCAGCACCCAGTGTGAGGGTCCTGAATCCCACAGTGTAATCCAGTACCGAGTGTGAGGGTCCTGAATCCCACAGTGTAATCCAGCACCCAGTGTGAGGGTCCTGAATCCCACAGTGTAATCCAGCACCGAGTGTGAGGGTCCTGAATCCCACCGTGTAATCCAGCACCCAGTGTGAGGGTCCTGAATCCCACAGTGTAATCCAGTACTGAGTATAAGGATCCTGAATCCCACAGTGTAATCCAGCACCCAGTGTGAGGGTCCTGCATCCCACAGTGTAATCCAGCACCCAGTGTGAGGGTCCTGAATCCCACAGTGTAATCCAGTACCGAGTGTGAGGGTCCTGAATCCCACAGTGTAATCCAGCACCGAGTGTGAGGGTCCTGAATCCCACAGTGTAATCCAGTACCGAGTGTGAGGGTCCTGAATCCCACAGTGTAATCCAGCACCCAGTGTGAGGGTCCTGAATCCCACAGTGTAATCCAGTACCCAGTGTGAGGGTCCTGAATCCCACAGTGTAATCCAGCACCCAGTGTGAGGGTCCTGAATCCCACAGTGTAATCCAGTACCGAGTGTGAGGGTCCTGAATCCCACAGTGTAATCCAGCACCCAGTGTGAGGGTCCTGAATCCCACAGTGTAATCCAGCACCGAGTGTGAGGGTCCTGAATCCCACAGTGTAATCCAGCACCCAGTGTGAGGGTCCTGAATCCCACAGTGTAATCCAGTACCGAGTGTGAGGGTCCTGAATCCCACAGTGTAATCCAGCACCCAGTGTGAGGGTCCTGAATCCCACAGTGTAATCCAGCACCCAGTGTGAGGGTCCTGAATCCCACAGTGTAATCCAGCACCGAGTGTGAGGGTCCTGAATCCCACAGTGTAATCCAGCACCGAGTGTGAGGGTCCTGAATCCCACAGTGTAATCCAGCACCCAGTGTGAGGGTCCTGAATCCCACAGTGTAATCCAGCACCCAGTGTGAGGGTCCTGAATCCCACAGTGTAATCCAGCACCCAGTGTGAGGGTCCTGAATCCCACAGTGTAATCCAGTACCGAGTGTGAGGGTCCTGAATCCCACAGTGTAATCCAGCACCCAGTGTGAGGGTCCTGAATCCCACAGTGTAATCCAGCACCCAGTGTGAGGGTCCTGAATCCCACAGTGTAATCCAGCACCCAGTGTGAGGGTCCTGAATCCCACAGTGTAATCCAGCACCGAGTGTGAGGGTCCTGAATCCCACAGTGTAATCCAGCACCCAGTGTGAGGGTCCTGAATCCCACAGTGTAATCCAGCACCCAGTGTGAGGGTCCTGAATCCCACAGTGTAATCCAGCACCCAGTGTGAGGGTCCTGAATCCCACAGTGTAATCCACTACCGAGTGTGAGGGTCCTGAATCCCACAGTGTAATCCAGTACCGAGTGTGAGGGTCCTGAATCCCACAGTGTAATCCAGCACCCAGTGTGAGGGTCCTGAATCCCACAGTGTAATCCAGTACCGAGTGTGAGGGTCCTGAATCCCACAGTGTAATCCAGCACCCAGTGTGAGGGTCCTGAATCCCACAGTGTAATCCAGACCCGAGTGTGAGGGTCCTGAATCCCACAGTGTAATCCAGCACCCAGTGTGAGGGTCCTGAATCCCACAGTGTAATCCAGCACCCAGTGTGAGGGTCCTGAATCCCACAGTGTAATCCAGCACCCAGTGTGAGGGTCCTGAATCCCACAGTGTAATCCAGTACCGAGTGTGAGGGTCCTGAATCCCACAGTGTAATCCAGCACCCAGTGTGAGGGTCCTGAATCCCACAGTGTAATCCAGCACCGAGTGTGAGGGTCCTGAATCCCACCGTGTAATCTAGCACCCAGTGTGAGCGTCCTGAATCCCACAGTGTTATCCAGTACCGAGTGTGAGGGTACAGAATCCCACAGTGTAATTTAGCACCCAGTGTGAGGGTCCTGAATCCCACAGTGTAATCCAGTACCGAGTGTGAGGGTCCTGAATCCCACAGTGTAATCCAGCACCCAGTGTGAGGTTCCTGAATCCCACAGTGTAATCCAGCACCCAGTGTGAGGGTCCTGAATCCCACAGTGTAATCCAGCACCGAGTGTGAGTGTCCTGAATCCCACAGTGTAATCCAGCACCCAGTGTGAGGGTCCTGAATCCCACAGTGTAATCCAGTACCGAGTGTGAGGGTCCTGAATCCCACAGTGTAATCCAGCACCCAGTGTGAGGGTCCTGAATCCCACAGTGTAATCCAGTACCGAGTGTGAGGGTCCTGAATCCCACAGTGTAATCCAGCACCCAGTGTGAGGGTCCTGAATCCCACAGTGTAATCCAGTACCGAGTGTGAAGGTCCTGAATCCCACAGTGTAATCCAGCACCCAGTGTGAGGGTCCTGAATCCCACAGTGTAATCCAGCACCCAGTGTGAGGGTCCTGAATCCCACAGTGTAATCCAGCACCCAGTGTGAGGGTCCTGAATCCCACAGTGTAATCCAGTACCGAGTGTGAGGGTCCTGAATCCCACAGTGTAATCCAGCACCCAGTGTGAGGGTCCTGAATCCCACAGTGTAATCCAGCACCCAGTGTGAGGGTCCTGAATCCCACAGTGTAATCCAGCACCCAGTGTGAGGGTCCTGAATCCCACAGTGTAATCCAGCACCCAGTGTGAGGGTCCTGAATCCCACAGTGTAATCCAGCACCGAGTGTGAGGGTCCTGAATCCCACAGTGTAATCCAGCACCCAGTGTGAGGGTCCTGAATCCCACAGTGTAATCCACTACCGAGTGTGAGGGTCCTGAATCCCACAGTGTAATCCAGCACCCAGTGTGAGGGTCCTGAATCCCACAGTGTAATCCAGCACCCAGTGTGAGGGTCCTGAATCCCACAGTGTAATCCAGCACCGAGTGTGAGTGTCCTGAATCCCACAGTGTAATCCAGCACCGAGTGTGAGGGTCCTGAATCCCACAGTGTAATCCAGTACCGAGTGTGAGGGTCCTGAATCCCACCATGTAATTTATCACCCTGTGTGAGGGTCCTGAATCCCACAATGTAATCCAGTACCGAGTGTGAGGGTCCTGAATCCCACAGTGTAATCCAGCACCCAGTGTGAGGGTCCTGAATCCCACAGTGTAATCCAGTACCGAGTGTGAGGGTCCTGAATCCCACAGTGTAATCCAGCACCCAGTGTGAGGGTCCTGAATCCCACAGTGTAATCCAGTACCCAGTGTGAGGGTCCTGAATCCCACAGTGTAATCCAGCACCCAGTGTGAGGGTCCTGAATCCCACAGTGTAATCCAGTACCGAGTGTGAGGGTCCTGAATCCCACAGTATAATCCAGCACCCAGTGTGAGTGTTCTGAATCCCACTGTGTAATCCAGCACCGTGTGTAAGGGTCCTGAATCCCACAGTGTCATCCAGCACCCAGTGTGAGGGTCCTGAATCCCACAGTGTAATCCAGTACCGAGTGTGAGGGTCCTGAATCCCACAGTGTAATCCAGCACCCAGTGTGAGGGTCCTGAATCCCACAGTGTAATCCAGCACCCAGTGTGAGGGTCCTGAATCCCACAGTGTAATCCAGCACCCAGTGTGAGGGTCCTGAATCCCACAGTGTAATCCAGACCGAGTGTGAGGGTCCTGAATCCCACAGTGTAATCCAGCACCCAGTGTGAGGGTCCTGAATCCCACAGTGTAATCCAGCACCGAGTGTGAGGGTCCTGAATCCCACAGTGTAATCCAGCACCCAGTGTGAGGGTCCTGAATCCCACAGTGTAATCCAGCACCGAGTGTGAGGGTCCTGAATCCCACAGTGTAATCCAGCACCCAGTGTGAGGGTCCTGAATCCCACAGTGTAATCCAGCACCCAGTGTGAGGGTCCTGAATCCCACAGTGTAATCCAGTACCGAGTGTGAGGGTCCTGAATACCACAGTGTAATCCAGCACCCAGTGTGAGGGTCCTGAATCCCACAGTGTAATCCAGTACCGAGTGTGAGGGTCCTGAATCCCACAGTGTAATCCAGCACCCAGTGTGAGGGTCCTGAATCCCACAGTGTAATCCAGCACCCAGTGTGAGGGTCCTGAATCCCACAGTGTAATCCAGCACCGAGTGTGAGGGTCCTGAATCCCACAGTGTAATCCAGCACCCAGTGTGAGGGTCCTGAATCCCACAGTGTAATCCAGTACCGAGTGTGAGGGTCCTGAATCCCACAGTGTAATCCAGCACCCAGTGTGAGGGTCCTGAATCCCACAGTGTAATCCAGCACCGAGTGTGAGGGTCCTGAATCCCACAGTGTAATCCAGCACCCAGTGTGAGTGTCCTGAATCCCACAGTGTAATCCAGTACCCAGTGTGAGGGTCCTGAATCCCACAGTGTAATCCAGCACCCAGTGTGAGGGTCCTGAATCCCACAGTGTAATCCAGTACCGATTGTGAGGGTCCTGAATCCCACAGTGTAATCCAGCACCCAGTGTGAGGGTCCTGAATCCCACAGTGTAATCCAGCACCGAGTGTGAGGGTCCTGAATCCCACAGTGTAATCCAGCACCCAGTGTGAGGGTCCTGAATCCCACAGTGTAATCCAGTACCGAGTGTGAGGGTCCTGAATCCCACAGTGTAATCCAGCACCCAGTGTGAGGGTCCTGAATCCCACAGTGTAATCCAGCACCCAGTGTGAGGGTCCTGAATCCCACAGTGTAATCCAGCACCCAGTGTGAGGGTCCTGAATCCCACAGTGTAATCCAGTACCGAGTGTGAGGGTCCTGAATCCCACAGTGTAATCCAGCACCCAGTGTGAGGGTCCTGAATCCCACAGTGTAATCCAGTACCGAGTGTGAGGGTCCTGAATCCCACAGTGTAATCCAGCACCCAGTGTGAGGGTCCTGAATCCCACAGTGTAATCCAGCACCGAGTGTGAGGGTCCTGAATCCCACAGTGTAATCCAGCACCCAGTGTGAGGGTCCTGAATCCCACAGTGTAATCCAGCACCCAGTGTGAATGTCCTGAATCCCACAGTGTAATCCAGCACCCACTGTGAGGGTCCTGAATTGCACCATGTAATCTGGCATCGAGTGTGAGCCTTGACACTGGCAATGTATCCAATCTGCTACCTCCTTGTTGCTTCCCTGCTGAATGAAAACCCAGCACAGCTCAGGGTGAATTCCTCATTTTTATTGCAGATGGTGGATTTATTACCTCAGTTAGCAGCAGCCCAGCCCAGTCAAGAGAGAGATAACGAAGGCAATCTTGGCTTGGCCCATAACATACAGAAATGGCTGGAACTCAAAGTGTAAAACTCACCGGGACAGGAAGTTGCAGTGTCAGGTTGGGGAATCCGTCAAAGCTTTCAGGCACTGGAATCCAGAGCTCTGAGTGATGAAGCTGACTGGTGTGAGGTTGCTGTAGTAAGATAGAGAGTTAGATGAGAGTGAGGAGCAGATGGTCAGCAATTCACTGTTGCTTCAGGATCATGTACTTGTGTCGGTGGACAATTTCCTTTAGGTGAGCAACTCTGCTGGGTCAGTTGCTGGTTCACCCATCCAGTCAGAAAATGTAGAGGAGACTTGACACAAATGTCGAGCAACAGGATTGATCTCGTGTTGAGCGATAACTTTAATAATAAACTACAAAATAACAAGCTGTGAGGGGTCAATAAACAAGAGAGATTGAATACTAAACACAACAGACAACAAGGTTTCTTTCTTTCTTCCTTCCTTTTTTTCTTTATTCCTTTCTTCCTTTCCTCCTTTTCCTTTCTTTCTTTCAGAATGTTTTTTGCCACAGCCATTCATGCGTACTGGAATATGTGTCAGAAGAACTCGTGCAGAGAGGGGCCTTACCCTGCACCTGCCTGAGTTATCTTTATCTGACCGGGCAAAGAAAGCAATGTATCAGCTTCATAAATGACAGAAGATAACTTCCATGTTGAAAAGTATACCATGGAATTACAGAAATATAAAATGAGGCTGTACAGGAGGAAACTATTCAATGTACTCTGTTTGTACTGATGTAGAACTAACTATCCAATTAGACCACATTCCATGGTCTTTACCCACAGCCCTCCAGCTATTTTCTCTTGTAGCATTTATTCCATTTTCCCTTTGAAAGTTATTATTGAATCTGCTTCCTCAATTCACAATCACAAATTCAGTTATTGTTCAAAATAATGAAACAGACCCCTACTTAGTCTATGGTGTTAATTCAAAAAAACAGTTAGTGCATAATGAAAGCTTTATCTAGTCTCCTGTGATAGTTAATTAAAATTATATTTTTGAGTATCGCAAAGCAAAATGCCAAAAGGAAGTTCAGATGCTTTGTGGGTTTTCTTTGTTCTGGCTGTGGTTAGCACATTATGACATAGAGAGTAAGACAACCTTCTCAGCAGTCACATGCAAAGCTTGAAATATGCTCAGCTGAACACAGAACTGCTGCTTATCTCATGTTTTCCGGTAATGTCTGTATTTCAGTACACACCTGAAACTAGCTATTGTAAGACAGATGCCTTGGCACCTTCTTGAATGTTTCTTTCTTGGGTAAGTGACTTAAGAGGCTAAACTCTCAAAAAAGGTCACAGAACCTGAAAATATCCCCATTCTGGAATTGAAAATCTGCACTCCAGAACTCACTGCACTTTTAAGCAAGCCATTCAAGTGCATTTGGAGTATAAACATCTACCCAGTAATTTTCATAGCTGCACAGATATGTCCTGTTTCAAATCAGAATCAGATTCAGGTTTATTATCACTATCCTATAGAGGGAGAGTCTCGGACCAGAGGCCACACCCCCAGAACAGGAGGATGTCCCTTTAGAGCAGAGATGAGGAGGAATTTCTTAGCCAGAGGGTGGTGACTCTGTGGAATTCATTGCCTTGTTGCCACAGATGGCTGTGGAAGCCAAGTCACTGGGTATATTTAAAGTAGAGTTTGATACATTATTAATTAGTCAGGGCCTGAAGGGTTATGGGGAGAAGGCAGGAGAATGGGGTTGAGAGGAATAAATTAGCCATGATTCAATGGCAGAGTAGACTTGACGGGCCGAACAGCCTAATTCTACTCCCATGTCTTATGGTCCAGTCTACACCATTATTCAATGCAATCATGGTTGATCACCTATCTCAATGTCAATATTCTTGCTCTCTCCCAAGATATTTTGTTGTTTTTGTGTCGAGAAATTTATCTATCTCCTTTTTTAAATTAATCAGTAATTCAGCCTCTACAAATTTTCCCTCATCTCAGTCCTAAGCCTTTTGCCCTGTAACTTGATTCCATGACTCCTCATCTAGATTCCCTCAACAGCAGGAATTCCCTCCCTACATTCAACATTTGTAGCCCTATTAGAATTTTGTAAGTTTTAGATAAATCCGTCTTCATTCTTCTGAGCGCAGGGAAATACAAACATAGCCAACCTAATCTCTCCTCATAAGGTAGTCCCACCATCTAGGAATCAGTCTGGAGAACCTTCACCTTTTATTTTAATGCAAGGTGTATCATTCAATCATGAGACCAAAACTGTGCACAAGTCTTAGATTTTATGGAGGACCCAATCTTCTTCTGCAGACACTTCTTCACAGTGTGGAGGAATAGCAGCATCTTGGGGGTTCGTGTCCATAGGTGCCGTAAAGATGCTGCTCAGTTTGACAGGGTTGTTAAGAAGGTGAATGATGTGCTGGCCTTCATTAGTTGGGGATTGAGGTCGGGAGCGATGAGAGAATGTTGCAGCTCTACAAATCTCTGGTGAGACCACACTTGAAGTATTGTGTTCTGTTCTGGTTGCCTCATTAAGGGAAGGGTGTGAAAGCTTTCGAGAGGGTGCAGAAGAGCTTGACCATAATGCTTCTTGGATTAGAGAGCATGTCTTATGAGGAAAGGTTGAGTGAGCTAGGGTTTTTCTCTTTGGAGCGAAGGGGGATGAGAAGTGACTTGATAGAGGTGTACCAGATGATAAGATTCACAGATAGAGTGGATAGCCAGCACCTTTTTCCCAGGGGTGGAAATGGTTAAAACAAGAGGACATAATTTTAAGGTGACTGGAGGAAAGTATAGAGAGGATGTCAGAGGTATGTTTATTACACAGAGTGGTAAGTGTATGGAATGCACTGCCAGGGGTGGTGGTGGAGGTTGATACTTTAGGAAGATTGAAGAGACTCTTAGATAGGCACATTGATGAAAGAAAAATGGAGCATAATGTGGGACAGAAGTGTTAGATTGATGTTGGTGTAGCTTAAAAGTTTGACACAACATCATGCGCTAAAGGGCCTGTACTGTGCTATGTTTTATGTTCTTATGTACTATGTTCCATGCACCATGTTCCTTATTCAATGGTGGGGAGGGCTTTATCCCATCACCACCGAGCACATCTAAATGGAACATTGTTACAGAAAAACAGCATTCATCATCAAACATCGCCACCATTTTAAAGGAAATTGAGGAGAATTTTTTAGTAGCTGATATCAAAAATGTGCTGTCAGAGGAGGTGGTGTATATACTTAAAGGGCACTTCAATGGTTAAGGTACAGGAGAGTATGGGTCTAGGGTGGGTAAATGTGTTTAATGTGTATGCTGTCTTGCTACTGTTATTACCCCTCAACCATCACGCTCTTGACCCAAAGGGATAACTTCACTCGCCCCATCACTGAACTGTTCCCATAACCTATAGACTCACTATCAAGGATTCTTCATTTCATGTTCTCAGTATTTATTTATTATTATTTCTTTTCTTCTTTCTTTTTGTATTTGCATAGTTTATTGGGTTTTTTTGTACATTGGTTGTTAGTTGGTGTTTCATTGATTCTATTGTGTTTGATTGTATTTACTGTGAATGCTCACAAGAAAATGAATCTCAGGGTTATATATAGTGACATATATGTATGTTGACAATAAATTTACATTGAACTTTGAACTTTGTTTACCTGAAGGTTACTACTTCCCATACCTGTGTAGTTTAAGGTCACCCAAGGCTGACTCTGGTTGGGCATAAATACAACAGGTGAAGAGTTTTTGACCAAGTAAAGATGGTGAAGGCAGCTGACTTAGAGGTTACATGGATCTGTGGTTCTTGTTTGCTTACTATGTCTGCTTATGTCTATGACTTCCCCTCATGACATCACAACTATGTTGATATCAACAGACTGCTCTCTGTGAGTTTCAACTCAAACAACTCCCACTCATGACACCTCTTCTAAACCACTTGCAAACGTGGCCAAAAACATATATTTGCACAGCTTCAGTACTACTAGAATGTTATTCATAACGCCTACTGCTTTTTTAAAACTCTTGTGCTTCCCCTAGATGACAGGATGTGATGTTTGCACTTAAACCTAATCTATTGCTGCTTTTCTATTGCAAGAATTCATGAAATGGCTGACTGCTCTACATTAATGGGAGCCTTTGAGTACAACTATGATATCTTATCTGTATGATAGCTAAGTCTGGGGATGGCCTACCTGCAGGCTGCTCCGTGTATCCTGTTGCATGGACTCAGCCCTGCTTTCCTTCTGCAACAATTACAGACAGCTTAAAGGACGGTGGAGTGGCAACTTCTAAAGGCAAGATCTCCATGGAATTTCAGCCTAGATTTCCACTCTATTAATTGACATCAAAATGTCCTAAATAATAGTTAATCAAGGAACTTGAGAAAATGCTAGCACTGTGGCTGTTCTTCATTCACCCCCTTCCTTCCATGTCATTCCTGCCTTGCAAAAGTAGCATTCATCTCCACTGCTGCTTTAGGGAATGATTATCCACATAAAGCCCTTTCTTCCTTCTCTGAGAGCCTATTCCAACATTACTGCCACAGTCTTCACCTATGTATTTCTTTCATCACATCCTAAGCATTTTTAATATTATCCATACCTAAATATGTACTTAGAGCTAATATTAAAATATCAGTAATAACGTATTTCTGAGGTAGTCAACAATGATGAACTAAATTCTTGTAATGGATATCGAATCTGTCAAATACATAGCCTCAGACATTTTAAAACTTAACTTGTATTAGGTCACATTTTAAATTTCAAGATACTAACTCTTTTTGGTGCCAGTTTAAGATACCTTTGTGCATTTCCAATGACAATGGCATTTAACAACAAGGAACAGCTGATGCTATCTTTATGTTCATTTTGCAATTATCCATATTATTTTTCTCTTCTTGTCTTTCCTATCTACTACACTTGTGACAGGTGGTGTTGACTATGCATCTGAAGATAAAGATCATTTTCATTTAATGACAAGGCTTTTTAAATCCATATGTTCAATGCAGGGTTTAAGGGACCCAACAGTCATCTTTCCAAATGCTAATCTGTTAATTGTGCAATTAAACCCTTATCTGTTCAACCACTTATTATGTACCTAATAGTGCTTAGTCAATTGGTTATCAAAGAGTAAACATCACAAGACTGTCCCAGAACTCTGCCTAAACAGGTTAATGCAAGTTAAGGTTAAAATGTATGGAGCTTTGTATTTGACAGATTCGATCAATGTGGACTACCTCAGAAATATGTTATTATATTTTAATATTAACTTACAGTATGTATTTAGATGAGGTTTATAGAAACATCTTCGGTTTATATGAAAATGTCTTTATATACATTCCTCTTTACAATAAAATCAATTCAATGCAAGCATCAGTTATAAGGTTCATTTCTGAAATGATACTTTTCTTGATTCAGGGCACATTGTACGAATAAGATAAATAAATTCAAATGGCACGATGATAACTAAGACTTTCATCTGGCTGAGATGTGGTGCATTAAACTGATGTTGTGTTGTGGGACAGTCTCAGTGAATCTGGGAAAGTGGAATAGGACTGAAGGAATAAAGCACTGGGCCAAATCAAAGTGGCACTTAGCAGTGAGGCTAATAAACTCAGATGCTGAGAAGAACAAACACAAGAGGTGCAATTGCCCTCCTGCCTGCTACCTTGCACATTAACCCTAATGCACTGGGGAGGGATGCAATCTACACAAAGGGGCTGAGGTTAACAGTGGGGTGGTGGGAGAGTGGGGATAGGGAGCAGTGAGGTTATGGCATGTCATGGTGGGGAGGCAGAGGCAGACCTGCAGCAAGTCATGTATCTTTTTAAGTTTTAAAAATATTTCTGTATCCATCAAATCTACAAATTTTAAAAATATTTCTGTATCCATCAAATCTACAAATGTGTAAGACTGGGAGACCGTTTCACTGAACACCTACACTCTGTCCACCAGAGAAAGCAGGATCTCCCAGTGGCCACACATTTTAATTCCACATCCCATTCCCATTCTGATATGTCTATCCACGGCCTCCTCTACTGTCAAGATGAAGCCACACTCAGGTTGGAGGAACAACACCTTATATTCCGTCTGGGTAGCCTCCAACCTGATGGCGTGAACATTGACTTCTCCAACTTCCATTAATGCCCCTCCTCCCCTTCTTACCCCATCCTTTATTTATTTTTATTTCCCCCACCGCTTTTTTTCTTCTCTCTCTGTTCCTCTCACTATAACTCCTTGCCTGCTCTCCATCTTCCTCTGGGCTCCCCTCCCCACTTCTTTCTCTCTAGGCCTCCCGTCCCATGATCCTCCCCCTTCTCCAGCCTTGTATCCCTTTTGCCAATCAACTTTCCAGCTCTTGGCTCCATCCCTCCCCCCCCCTGTCTTCTCCTATCATTCCAGATCTCCCCCTCCCCCTCTCAAATCTCTTACTATCTCTTCTTTCAGTTAGTCCTGACGAAGGGTCTCGGCCCGAAACGTCGACTGTACCTCTTCCTAGAGATGCTGCCTGGCCTGCTGCGTTCACCAGCATTTTGTGTGTCTTGCTTGAATTTCCAGCATCTGCAGATTTTCTCGTGAATGTCTAAGGCAGTTCATTCATACGTATGTTGCCATTCTCAGTACAGGTCATAACATTCCACTCATATTACAACATCAATTTTCCTTTACATAAAATATTGAGCAAACATTCCAAGGATTTTCTTTTGCAGTACTCCCTGCCTTCAGCATGGAAGGTTACAGAGAGAAGGCAGGAGAATGTAGTTGAAAAGAAAAATAAATCAGCCATGATCAAGAGGCAGAGATGATTCGATGGTTTGAGTAGCTTGATTCTACTCCTATGTCTTATGGTCTTATGATGAATTGGTGGGGAGCCTGTAAATTGTTGCCTTTCCCCATAGAGCCTTTTAATTGATTCACTGAGATTCAGTGCACCTTCGTGCATGTCATTCTGGATTATGGAATGTAGCAGTCATGGATAGCTCTATGTATTGGAAAACCAAATACTTTGGGCAATGTTAGGCCATCTTCCAGCACATCTGATATTTATCTCTATCCTTATGTTCCTACTGACAGATATGGAGTCCTGTGTTACGCAGCTGCCGAGTGAACCTGATTTGAAAGGAAAAGCCTGATCTCTTCCTAGATCTTCATAGCAAATGGGCATTCCTGAAGTAGATGAATCGGGGTGTCATCCCCACCCAGGAATCTTTCAGTAATATGCACTGGTACTGTGGCTCTAGCTGTGCATGCAGGATCCAACAGGAAGGTCCCTTGCCACCACCAGCCAAGCTAGGTGTTGGTGCATGCTTGAAAGTTCTGGTGGTGAGACATTCTGCCAAATGGTAGTCTGTTCTGTGGAAGCATCCAAATAAGTCCACAGGGGCTCTGAGGACTTTCCATGCAGATCCGTGAGGTTCATTGATTGGCATTTAGGACACACACTGATAACTACAGTAACACTCAGAGATGCTCATATTTGATGACCAAGTTCCACAATTCAGGGAGAGTGCATCTCCCACAATCTCATTTTCTGCTTCATGTTGCTTCTATTCTACCAAATCTTTGCACATGCCCAGCTCCTTAATATTATATTTCCAGTGTCTTCAGGTAATCAGACAAAGGATTGGTTGAACTATTTGCCAAAGAATATGGCATCTCTTTTTCTGCAATTGACTCTCGCCCTTGTCTCAAAGACAGCATGTCCAATAGCATAGCACTCTCCCAGTGCTTCACCAGAGTCTCAGCCTTGATGTTTCTGTTCAGGGCTCTGGAGAAGGATTTAAACAACAATACAGCTGAAGACATCTAATAGCAGCACTTGGATAAAGGAAGGTGTCATTGCCACAAAGAGTTCTCTTTCCTGAAAACAACGGCTTTTGATGCAATGTTGCACGGTAATAGAAACAGTTTTCACGAAACCAGCAATCTTCAGATGACTACAATTATTTCAGATTGTCGGAGCTTGAATGAGTATTGCACAATATCTCACACAAAACTAAGGCATTAATTATACAATACATATGTGCCAATTGACCAGTTATTTTTTTTCCCAGCCTTTTCATGATTACCTCATTTTATGTCAGGTATCTATAATTACATCTACATCTCCATCTCTGGAATCAAACATAAACAACAAATTCTCATTCCTAGAATCTCTAATAAACTAGACAAAAATGAAGTGTAAATATCTTAAGTTCTATTAGCAGGAGCCCCAGTCACAGATGGTAATAGGTACAGTAACTCATCACCACCCATCACGGTTATTTAAAATACTATTGTCTTTTGTTTCACTGCCTGGTGCACACTTTATGTAAAACTTTAATGCTTCAATGACTAAAATTGGACTTTAAAACTTGCTGTGGGTTTACAAGGCGATCCACCTGGGCAATCAATAAGAGGCACAAAGAGACATGTTTACTGGGGAGTTTCAAAACAGCTGCAATCCATTTCACAAGTGGTTTGCCATCTGCCATTCTGAGTTTAAAGTCTGTTGATCTGGATGCAATTCTCACAGCATTCTTTTAACCTCTCAAACTTTACTTTTGAAAATAGTATTTGCAAAAACATCATCAAATTGCCCCATTAAAACATTGGAATAAAATTGGAAACACCCAGCAGTTTGGACAGCTCTATGGAAAGAGAAACAGGGTTAATGTTTCATACCCAAGATCCTTCAATGGAACTGATTGCTATGGCAGATCTAATGAAGGCTGTCTAACCTGAAACATTAACCTTGTTTCTCTTTCCACAGATCTTGCTGCTTGCTGAGTGTTTCCAACATCTTCTGCATTTATTTCGGATTTCCAGTACTGGCACCTTTTTTGATTTTCCCTTGGAATAAAGTTGGCATTACATCTCCCAAGTTTCCAGTTGTCAAGGATTTGGTTCCTTGTGGCTGTTTTAAAATTATTTTGTTCACACGTTGTAGCTAAAAGTTAATTTGCTTTCATGGTTTTGGAAAAACTCATAGTAACTTGGAGCTCACATCATGCATCCTAGAAGAGCACTCAGTTCAGATCAGCACAGGATCTTCAAAGTCCTCTGAAAATTATTCTACAGCTCTGGAGTCCCAGAGAAAAGTTGCCATAGCATAAGAATTTTCTGCTCTTTCCAAGAATGTTCCTACCTGCTACAGTCATAGTTCTACAACTTATTACTGTTGTTTAAGGATTGCCAATCCGATTTGGAGGCATTCCCAGAGATTTCATTATATGGACACTTGGTCTGGTCAAATTGGTAAATTGGTTTATTATTGTCACTGTCACATGTATTAAGGTACAGTGAAAATATTGTCTTGCATACCATTCATATTGTGGGATGGCATGGTAGCGTAGTGCAACACTTTACAATTCCAGCGACCCAGGTTCAAGTCCCACCACTGCCTGTATGAGTTTGTACATTCTCCCTGTGTCCATGTGGGTTTCCTCTAGGTACTTGGGTATCCTCCCACAGTCCAAAGATGTACCGGTCAGTAGGTTAATTGGTCATTGTAAATTGTCCCGTGATTAGGTGAGGATTAAATCAGGGGATTGCTAAGTGGTGCGGCTCAAAGGGCCGGAAGGGCCTATTCCATGCTGTATCTCTATATTTAAAAAAATTATAACACTGCGGTGAGCAATAACAAGGTGAAAAATAAAGTGCTACAGTCACAGTGCAGGCAGACAGTAAGGTACACAATCATTACAAGGTAGATTCTGAAGTCAAGAGTATTCATAGTCTTGTAACAGGATAGAAGCTGTCCTTAAGCCTAGTGCTATGTGCTCTCAGGCTTTTGTATCTGCTACCCAATGGGAGATGGGAGATGGGAGAAGGGAGAATGACCAGGGTGGGTGGGGACTGACATAAAGCAGGCTGCTTCACCAATTTAGCAAGAAGTACAGGGAGGAAGGCTAGCTTTCATAATATCTGGGTGGGGGGGGCCGAGTCTGAAGGGGGGGAAGGGTTTAGCAGGAAGGAATAAAATAGGAGCTTGTTTTTACAATGCCTTTTATAAACGTACAACATCCCATACAAGTTTACTTGTTGAAAGTGCATTGATATTGCTTGAAACATACATTGCAACCAATATATAAACAACAAAACCCTAAATGCAGCAATGGACTGAATGATGAATGAATGAAAAATCATCGTTTGGTCATGTTGGTTGAGGAAGGAATGTTGTCCAAGGCACGAACAGATCTTATAGCTCCCACTTGTGTTCATTGTATTGCAGGTGCCATCACTTGAGTACCACTCCCCTTTAAGAAGATCACAGCACGTTAATGGTAGGACCATGGAATTTTTAACAAAGGAGTTGAACTTCAATGTTTCAGAACTGAACAATAAAAAAGTCTAGAAATTCAGTTGTGCTTTATTGTTTTTCGGTGTTATGCAACTGAAAATTGATTTTCCATTAGTAAACCATCAAAATGTTCAGTTCTGGGTCAGAAAACGTGATTGGGTATTTCCAGATCTGGGCTGTACTAGATGGTGTCATTTCCTGTGCATTGAGAGATATTGGACCACATTGTCTGGGGTAACCTGTCGTTGAGTAGACCCAGGATGCCTGATTTTAGTATATCAATGGCAATCAGAGAGAAGACCTACAAATAAAGCTAACTTACTTATATCTTGTTCCCACTCCAGTATTAAATGTACCTCTCAGTACCCCATATCTCCAGAAGGCAATACCCTGGTGTAAATCCCCCGACCCATCAACCTACCACCCATCTAATCTCTCAGAGACTGTTTCTTCCAGGGTTGGGAAGTAGATAAATACTTCCATGGAACTTCAACATTTTCTCATCTTACAGATGCGAAACTGTCTTGCTATTTAGCTGCATCTATAGGAAGAGGCGCAGTCGACGTTTCAGGCCGAGACCCTTCGTCAGGACTAACTGAAGGAAGAGTGAGTAAGGGATTTGAAAGCTGGAGGGGGAGGGGGAGATGCACAATGATAGGAGAAGACAGGAGGGGGAGGGATAGAGCCGAGAGCTGGACAGGTGATAGGCAAAAGGGGATACGAGAGGATCATGGGACAGGAGGTCCGGGAAGAAAGACAGGGGTGGGGGGGGGTGACCCAGAGGATGGGCAAGAGGTATATTCAGAGGGACAGAGGGAGAAAAAGGAGAGTGAGAGAAAGAATGTGTGCATAAAAATGAGTAACAGATGGGGTACGAGGGGGAGGTGGGGCCTAGCGGAAGTTAGAGAAGTCGATGTTCATGCCATCAGGTTGGAGGCTACCCAGACAGATGGCATGAAAACACCTTATATTCCGTCTGGGTAGCCTCCAACCTGATGGCATGAAAACACCTTATATTCCGTCTGGGTAGCCTCCAACCTGATGGCATGAACATTGACTTCTCTAACTTCCGCTAGGCCCCACCTCCCCCTCGTACCCCATCTGTTACTCATTTTTATGCACACATTCTTTCTCTCACTCTCCTTTTTCTCCCTCTGTCCCTCTGAATATACCTCTTGCCCATCCTCTTGGTCACCCCCCCCCACCCCTGTCTTTCTTCCCGGACCTCCTGTCCCATGATCCTCTCGTATCCCCTTTTGCCTATCACCTGTCCAGCTCTCGGCTCTATCCCTCCCCCTCCTGTCTTCTCCTATCATTGTGCATCTCCCCCTCCCCCTCCAGCTTTCAAATCCCTTACTCACTCTTCCTTCAGTTAGTCCTGACGAAGGGTCTCGGCCTGAAATGTCGACTGCGCCTCTTCCTATAGATGCTGCTTGGCCTGCTGCGTTCACCAGCAACTTTGATGTGTGTTGCTTGAATTTCCAGCATCTGCAGAATTCCTGTTGTTTGCTATTTAGCTGCTGTTATTGACCAGTACTGAGGATCCATAATATAGTCAATGTCCAAATAGAGCCTTGGGCTGGCTACCATCTTTAGAAAACACTGTTGGGCAAAAGGGCTAATGTATCCATGTGATTTATATCAAATAAAGTCTATTACATTCTGTGGTGTACATCAATCAGGGTCTGAATTGTGTCTGTTTGTATGAGAATGGGTGCATAAAGCTGGCTGCAGAAGGAATTCTGCAGTGTCTTTCTGTGAACAAAAGCTTATAAGCAATACATTACTTGACACTAGGCTTACCACTTGGCTTTCTAAGTTGAACAAAGAGCATACTAAAGATGATTGTCTAGCAATTTCAATTCATGCTTAAACAAGCATATTTATACCACGAGGTCAGCACAGTTCTTTGAATCCTTTTTTGCTTAAAGATCTCTCATTTTTCCCCTCAATAATTTACTTATGCCTCTTTTTAATTGTTAATAAATCCTGCCTTTATTTTTGTTTTCTGGCAGTTCATTCTAACACCCAACATTCCTCTGTGTAAAACCTCCTCTAGCAATTCTTCTGGAGATGATCTTAAACTTAAGCTGCTAATTAGTGACTGGACTGTGTGTTATGTTAATACATATAACCAAGGAAAAGCATCAATAAGTTAGGAGGTGGAGGAATTATGAAATATTTACAGTAAAGAAACAGGCCTTTCAAGTCAACAAGTCCTGTAAATGTTTACATTTTGCATGAGCCCCCTCCTAGAAACTTCTATCTGTATCAACATATCCTTTTATTTATTTCTCCCTCAAGCTAACTGCATCTTAGTTATTTTCTATGGTGCCTTGTTCCTGTAGAATGCATTCAATTAATTGAAGCCAAAACAAATGTTGTGTTTTTCTTTACTCTTTCTTCAATGATTTGCCAGGACCCTTGTGCTCTTCAGCCTGGGGTAGGACAGAATTATATCCTTCTCCACTTATCAATCTCAAATCTGCAAAAAAACTGTGCATTGCCCACATTGCAGTGTGTAACGTTGTATCAGTTTTTTTTAAGTGTATTGGCCAATAAAAACAGGGGCAAGTAAATTGCAGGATTTTCAAGAATAGAGTCATGTAGCGATAGAGAAGAGTCAACTCATTGAGTCTGTGCTCACCACACATTTACACCAATGCAACATTAATCTTAATATTGATAATGAAGTATTTTTTTTTGTCCTAATCAGGTCAGATTTTCCTCAGAGGGATGTGTGGCACGTGAAGGGTTATATCATTAAAAGAGAGTCTGACTTACAGTATATCTAGATTTGGTGCCAATCCAGCATGCCTTTAAAATTTGAATTAATGGCATGTTTATTTGCAAGATCAATAAAATGTGTACATTGAAATAATTTGCTTCTTTCTGTATCTTGTCTACTTAATGGGAAGGAGGCCAGTCATGGTTGTATATTTTTACTCTGTTACTTGCTATTAGATTGTAAATATTTACTTGTGCTCTGAGTGAAGTTCCTGCTTTTTTCAAACAATTCACTGGCAAGAAAATCTAGTGAGATGTGCTGGGGATAATAAACAGGAGATTCTGCTGATACTGGAAATTCAGAGCAACACACACAAATGCTGGAAGAACTCAGCAGGTCAAGCAGCGTCTATGGAAATGAATAAACAGTTGGCGTTTTGGTCTGAGTCCCTTCACCAGGTACCTCAGTGCTTTACTTTACTGAGTTAGTTCTTTTATAAAATATTGCTTCAGTACATGATGCTGAGGAAGCTCATTTGCAGCTGTTGACGACACTGTCAACCTAACTCACTAAAAGGAAGTTGTTGTTAGTGTGAAATATGTACATCAGACCATAACTCCTGTTACAGATGCAGTGGGAGACTGCATAATTCACAACAAGCAAGAACTAAAAACACTGGTATTGGTACTATATTGTTATTATTTTATTATTTTCACATATACCAAGATACAGTGAAAAGCTTGTCTTGCACACTGTTCATAAAGATCAAATCATTACACAGTGCATTCAGGTAGAACATAGAAACATAGAAAATAGGTGCAGGAGTAGGCCATTCGGCCCTTCGAGCCTGCACCGCCATTTATTATGATCATGGCTGATCATCCAACTCAGAACCCCACCCCAGCCTTCCCTCCATACCCCCCGATCCCTTTAGCCACAAGGGCCATATCTAACTCCCTCTTAAATACAGCCAATGAACTGGCCTCAACAGTTTGCTGTGGCAGAGAATTCCACAGATTCACCACTCTCTGTGTGAAGAAGTTTTTCCTAATCTCGGTCCTAAAAGGCTTCCCCTCTATCCTCAAACTGTGGCCCCTCGTTCTGGACTTCCCCAACATCGGAAACAATCTTCCTACATCTAGCCTGTCCAATCCCTTTAGGATTTTATACGTTTCAATCGGATCCCCCCTCAATCTTCTAAATTCCAACGAGTATAAGCCCAGTTCATCCAGTCTTTCTTCATATGAAAGTCCTGCCATCCCAGGAATCAATCTGGTGAACCTTCTTTGTACTCCCTCTATGGCAAAGATGTCTTTCCTCAGATTAGGGGACCAAAACTGCACACAATACTCCAGGTGTGGTCTCACCAAGGCCTTGTACAACTGCAGTAGTAAAACCTACAGAGAAGGTGCAGTGCAGATAAACACGGAAGTGCAAGATAATAATGAGGAAGATTGTGAGGTCAAGAATCCATCTTATCGTTCAGGAGTCAGATAACAGTGGAATAAAAGCTGTCCTTGAGCCCAGCTACCTGAAACTTCATTCGAGTTAGTGGAGAGCTTGCAGCACTGGATGAGTCTTAAAGATATGCAAGCACGAGTTGCATGGTGGCACAGCTATTAGTGCTGCTGCCTCACAGCGCCAGAGACCCGAGTTCTCTCGATCTCAGATGCTGCCGGTGTGGAGTTTGCATGTTCTCTCTGCGACTGTGCAGGTTTCCTCCCACTCCCCAAAGAAATGCGAGTTGATAGGTTAGTTTGTCACTATAAATTGTCCTTTATGTAGTAGAGTAGTAGAATCCTGAGGGAAGGGAGGAAAGAAGCGAATGCGGGGAAAATTTTTTAAAAAGGATTATTGTAGGATTAATGTAATATGGGTGGTTGCTGATTGGTGCGGACTCGATGAACGAAGGGCCTGTTTTTGTGCTGTTATCATTTTATGACTCTATGGCACAAAGGAAAATTTACATGCTCCCCAACTGAGCAGAACAGATTGATTAAGCTCCATTTTTTCATCCTTCAGTCATTTTAATGCAAATATTTCTTTGGATTGTTGAGGTGTCAGCCTGATTCAAATCTAAGATGTCATTATGATGAGTTGTCTGTGATTGTAGAAATACATTAAAGAGGAGGCTGGATAGACAGCCAAGGGAAAATAGAAAAATCATGCTGATAGGTCTTGAAGAGGAAAGACAGGTGAAGGCTAGGGAGGAAGGTAAATGCCAATATCATATGCTTGGGCCAAATGGTTTGTTTCTAGAAATCAAGAGCTATATCAGATGTGTTACAGAACGCACCCGATCGTGCTAGCCTCCAGGCTTTAGACCATGACCTAGGAGCAGAATTAGGCCATTTGGCCCGTCGAGTCTGTTCCACCATTTCATCATGGCTGATCCAATTTTCGACTCAACCCCAATCTCCTGCCTTCTCCCCATATCCCTTCATGCCCTGACCAGCCAAAAATCTATCAACCTCTGCCTTAAATATACATAAAGACTTCGCGTCCACAGCTGCCTGTGGTAAAGAATTCCACAGATTCACTACTCTCTGGCTAAAGAAATTCCTCCTCACCTCCATTCTAAAAGGATGCCCCTGTACTCTGAGGCTGTGTCCTCTGGTCTTGGACTATCCCACCATAGAAAATATCCTATGTCCACTCTTTCACCATTCGATAGGTTTCAATGAGGTCACCCCTCATTCTTCTGAATTCTAGTGAGTACAGGCCCAGAGCCATAAAATGCTCTTCATATGACAAGCCATTCAATCCTGGAATCATCTTTGTGAACCTCCTTTGAACCCTCTCCAGTTCCAGCACATCCTTTCTAAGATAAGGGCCCCAAACCTGCTCACAACACTCTGAGTGAGGCCTCACCAGTGCTTTAGGTGCTCTGATTCGCTGAATTATGACAAGCTGGCATAATCCCTTTAAAGATTCTGGCTCGCTCTGCTAATTGGCACCAAGATTTGAATATTTAAAGAGCACCTGAACTCTGGTTCGATATTAATTGTCAGCTCAACTTTGGTTCAGTCTGCGACTGCACTTTGGATTTCTGTTTCTTTTGGATTCCCATCTAGTCTCGTCAGGTTCTCGTCTATTATCTAGTTAAGGACCTTGTTCTTGTCTCAGTCTCGAAATCATGTCTCGATTCTAGTCTCAGATACTCTAGCACTTAGGTTCTTACCATTCTCGCCTAGGCCTCTCATCACAAGGTGTCAGTACATTTTTTAAAGTTACATATGTTGAAGATAGTAAAATGATAGTGAAATATGTATTTTTATTATGTAACATTGGTTCTGGACTAACAAAACCTGCAGGTGTAAACACGAGGAAATCTGCAGATGCTGGAAATTCAAGCAACACACATCAAAGTTGCTGGTGAACGCAGCAGGCCAGGCAGCATCTCTAGGAAGAGGTACAGTCGACGTTTCGGCCGAGAACCTTCGTCAGGACTAACTGAAGGAAGAGTTAGTAAGAGACTTGAAAGTGGGAGGGGGAGGGGGAGATCCAAAATGATAGGAGAAGACAGGAGGGGGGGGGGGATGGAGCCAAGAGCTGGACGGGTGATTGGCAAAGGGGATACGAGAGGATCATGGGACAGGAGGCCCAGGGAGAAGGAAAAGGGGGAGGGGGGGAAAACCCAGAGGATGGGCAAGGGGTATAGTCAGAGGGACAGAGGGAGAAAAGGGAGAGAGAGAGAAAGAATGTGTGTATATAAATAAATAACGGATGGGGTACGAGGGGGAGGTGGGGCATTAGCAGAAGTTAGAGAAGTCGATGTTCAATGTTCAAAACCTGCAGAGAGTGGTTTGCACAGCCCAGTGTATCATAGGCTCCATTCAATCCATCTTCATGGTGTGCTGCTCCTAGAACTTTAGTAGTATTGTCAAGGATACCTGCCACCCACCTGCTTGAATCATGGGTATTGGCAGCTAAACTCGCCAAGGACAATACACATGGAAGTGAACTAGTCTTTGAAAATTGGGTAATTACAGTATTAAGTCCCTTCAGTGGGAGCACTCCTGACTAGTTATATCTGATAGGGCTTAAAGTCTTTGTTTGAGTTTAGAACTTTGCAGCCAGCAAACCCAACACTATCACACATTATAGCCACATTTAAGAACAGCTTCTTCCCCATTGCTGTCAGACCTGTGAACCAATCACCTCTTTCACACTTCCTTCTCAATGGTGCTGACACATTCCTAGATTCTTAGTTCTACCTTCCTTGGTTATTACCTTAATGTCACTTTAGCTTTTCTTTTTGCACTGCTTCAGGTTGTACAACAGTGTTTGAACCCTAAACACAAGAAATTCTGTAGATGCTGGAAATCCAGAGCAACACACACAAGATGCAGGAGGAACTCAACAGGGCAGGCAGTATCTATGGAAATGAATAAACAGTTGACATTTCGGGCCAAGACACACCATCAGGACTGGAAACGAAGGGGGAAGAAATCTGAATAAGAGGTCGAGGAGAAGGGAAGTTGGAGTCAAAGTCGATGAAATTGACGAGCATGGATGCACGAAGGAGCAACAATGCAGTCATCAATGTAGCGCAGTCTTTGGACTCATCTACTTTCTTGTGTCCATCATTGTACCTGTTGCTCGAATTATTATTACCATGTTTACTCTGTGAGCTTCATGTAAGCAAGGAATTTCATTGCACCCTGCTGTATATGACAGCAAGCTAATCTCACCTTTCCTTTCCATCTGCTTTAATGTTTTGTGCTTTTCCATGTCATTCTACAAATAAATCCACCATTTCTGTGATGGATCATCATCAGAATATTTTTTTTATTTAAATGGAAAAGAAACAAGGACTCAGATAATGTTTATAAATTTAAAATGTTCCATCTTCCTCTAAAAATATTTTAAAATCACTCCAATGGGAGGAGGCAGCATTGAAAGCAGGAACTGAGACTGCAAGAACAATTATCCAGAATCATTTGCAGGAAATGATATCACAATACGACAATCAACAATAAGAGAAAACTACTTGTTCTGCCTAAAAAAGTAAGAGATGTTCAATGAACCATCAAAATTCTCAAGTGAAAAGAATAGGGGAGAACAAGATAGAATGGTGATCGATTCTTACCAGTCCTGAAAAAAAAATTCAGGAAACTTAAAATTTCCCTCTATTATAAGATCCTTTTAAAAGGGTTCTGTTAACATTAGGTTATCAAAAGAAGTCTCAAGTCAGATATGAGATTGGCTGTAAGACATTTCTAAATGTTGTTTTCAACTAAAGGAGTATACATTCTCAATTTGTAATGTATATTGAGGTGCTCAGCAAGCCAGGACCTATCTGATTAAAATGTTTTAATTAGTGTTTTGAACAAGCACTGAGTTAGTACATTAACCATTTTATTGAATGAAATAGCTGATTGAAACTAATTTTTATCATATCGCAACTGTCCTTGTTGATTTTATTGCCTATTCCCTGCTCAATACAACATTCTCAGCCACATTTACATACTCCAAAAGAGCTCAGACTCTCAGACTCTGCAGCCTGTTGCCTTCCAGAATGCAAGGTGCCTTCTTCTGCTTATGGCCTCTATTCAATGACATTCTCCAAGTTTCACTATTAATAGAAAACGTTTTAATTAACCTGTCCACTGAAAAGTCTTCTGGAAGCCCTATGTTTTCTGGAACATGCCTTTGGCCACCTCCCACATGTCACTTCCTTCTGTTGTTAAAAACTCAAGAAAACAGCTTACAAGGTTTTATTACATTCAAAGTCCACTGACTGCTCTGTCATTAGAGAAGTTCAACATCAGTTTAACACAATGGCCAGAAGGCTTAAAGCTTCCCCAGAGCACACCTGAATTTGGTTTGGTATTGAACCCTATGCCACCCACAACCAATGCCACCTGTAACTTCAGGGTTACTGACACTCCCTCCCTCTGAATCCAAGTCAGGATCCGATTCTGGATTTATATAATTAATTTCTCATTACAGTGAATCTGTAAAACTGCCAATTCTTGCAGAAAATGTAATGAATTTATAATCAACAGTACTGTTTAAATAATGGATTAATTATATAGAGGCATTGTGATCAATAATTAACCATCTTATTGAGAAGCTGTTATGTCACTCACAGCAGAAACAATTAGAATTATTTCAGTAAACTGTAAACACAATCATAACTGCTTCATAAATATTTGAGTTTCTTAATGTGTTATTAATTATAAATTTTTTTTGAAAATACACTTATTGCATTTGGCGCAGTGTGAGTTTTAAACTGAAATTTAATTCAGAACTATTTCCACCTGACCATCAACCTCCCTTTCACACACTTATAAAACTGGTGTGTGATTTTATCCATAAATGACTGTATTTTCAGCATTTGCACTTTTCATTCTGAACACATATTAAGCCTTTGTAGTTTGGAGAATCAAGACCAACAAAACACCCATCTAATATCAAGATCTTTTGAGTAACGACTCATTGCGTCTCCTCATCTTTTATTTAAGCCAAGAACAGACACTACTTTTGAGATCATGGAGAATGAAGCCCAGTCATTAGTGAAACAAAGGTTGGGGGCTATGAGAGTGCCTCTGCTGAATGGGGTTTGTTTCACATAACTACTGATTGTAGTTTGTTGCAAATAATAGAATTTCTGAAAAAAACAACCCCGCAAACCATCTCAGAGGATGAGGAACAGTACCTATTCAAGATTTAATCTTGGTCGTTTCTCTCCTTTGTGTACTACAACACATTAACATAATCAGAAAACACACATCAAGTTCCACATGGACATTGATGACATTCAGCTTTATTTCTCAGCTTCCACTTTGTCATCTTGTCCGCTATCAAGTACAGTATTCTAAAATCAATGACTGAGAAGTTTGTTGTCTGCAGATCTCTCCACAACGTCTGCTCCCTGACCATAAACTCTATGCAATACTCAGTCTTGGCATTTTATCTGAATCTAAGTCAACCTTGTGTTTTCCCCTTTACCAAAATTGCTATATGGTCAATTTTTGCTATAGTCCGACCTTTACCAATACTCATTCAAGCCTTTGTTACTATGCTGTCCTGGCTGACATCCCACTCTCTGAAAACATTTTCATTTAAAATGTGCATCTCCTATCTTAGTTCCCAGCACCAAAATCACAATCACTCTTACAAGATCTCCAAATCATCAATGCCTTGATCTTGTATCTTCATTCCTTGCCTGCAACCTTCTCCACCCCCACAACCCACTGAAATCTCTGCACTTCACAAATCAGTCCTTTTAATCCTCTTTGCTCCATTATAGGTGCTATGCCTTTAATTGTCTATGCCCTAAACTTTAGAAATCTTTTATCTCTCCACACCTTAGCCCTCAAACTTCCTTTAATACTCTCCCCATTTAGTGCTTCAACTGAGCATTTTGTACCCTATCCCAAAGTGTCCATTTATGACTTGGTGTCAAATTTTAGAATACTGTATTCCACTTAAAGATTTATTGTTGTAGCAACAGAGTTGACAGAAATATCTGTTTGTTCTGGTATTCATTGATTTGAAAATATTTAGTTGAAGAGAAGGTCAGCTGAATACATGCTGAAACACAGAATGTTGCATCAAGACTCTAGTGACAGGAAAGCAAAGCTACATATGGTATGTGAAATTTATGTCATTACCCCACAGTTTTCACAGATCCTTGATTTTAAATTCATTGGAACTCCATGAAAATTTAATCTCGCAATAACTAAAATTGATTTTAACCTATAGTACAAGGCCTACAGTGGTTTCTCTGCACTACTTAACATTATCAAAATTATTACTTATTGTTTAGATTGAAATGCTTTGCACATTCCAACTAGGTAAACGGTTAATGTATTGCATAGAATACATAACAGATGTAATCTTTTTGTAGTTTCCTAAGTAATCTTATCTTATTAGCTTGCTCTTACTCTGACAGGCCTAGTTTGTACTTCCACATTTTCTGTTATTATTTCAGATTTCCATCATTTGCAGAGTTTTTTTCCTACCTGAAGCATTGCACAGACTGAGAAATCTTTGTCTGGTTGCATTGCGTTTTGAGTAATTTATGAGCAGCTCAGTAGAATGCTTTTGACCTTAGTTTGGCCTGTCTACTGGCCTTCCAAAAGCTGATCTTGCAACTAGTCCCTGAAATTAGTTCATTGTAAAAGGACAAAAGCTCCCCACATGCAAAGGATGAAGTGAGATTAGGTCGTTCCGTCTAAGAACATTTTGAATATCTTCTGGAATCATTTGAAACAAGGCCTGTTCAGCTGGGAAAGTTATATGGTGTGGTAGCAAATCCTTCCTCATTTTCTCTCTCAGAACTGGGCCGGTCAAGAGATGTTTAAAACGGCAGCTGCTCACATATGCTGCAAAAGCCACATTTCTCATGTACTAATTATATAGCATTTGCAGTTATGCCCTTGGGTTTGCTGCAGCTGAGCTGGGTAGGAACTGAAAAGAGGCTTGGTCAAAACCAATATGAAGCCACATCCACACCACCTATTAATTGTGATTGCTCCCTTTGTGTGGAAAATGTGTATAACTGGCTTCCACTGTGTTTATTTTGCAGATGGAGATTTGAAAGCAGATTGCACTAGATTTGCATAAACTGTAAAGGGTCAAAACATAGATCTTGGTGTTGTACACGTGTACACAGAAGATAAAGGAAGTCCAGGCAAATTACAGACTGCCCTCGCACTCATAATCAAATTAAATTCTTGAGGTAATCTTTAAATTTGAATCGAGTAAACAGCAAACATTTGATTTGTTTTTACCAATTTCCCTTGATTTTGGTTCTCCATTTTCTTTAACTTTAATCAAAAGAGTGGAAGGCATGCCCTTGGTCAATAAGGAAAATCATGTACTTACGCAAAATCGTGGATTTCATAGTACAATTTATGAATAGTTAGGTTGAGAATTGAGGATGGACTCCTCAGTAAGTCAGGGCAAAGTACAGGGAAACAAAGAGTTATTACAGTACAGAATGAAAGCCATTCAGCCATCGAGTCCGAGTTAGTTTTTAGCAGAGCAATGTAACCAGTCCCCTCCCCCTGCTCATTCACTGCAGGCTTGCAGATGTTTTACTTTCAAATATTTATCTAATTAGCACAAATATGAGAAATAAGCATACAGCACATGAAATTGTAACAAACAGTTGCTGTATTTTTTTCCTTTTCATCTACAAATTTTTCTTCCCCATTCTGTTACTGGAAAGCATTAATTTCCTCAGACGAGCAGTTTCATGTGCAAACGTCATCTCCAGTGTAAAATGAGTCAAAAATTGTACTCACCCAAAATCCATGCAGGAACCTGCAAGAGTAGAATCATAGTGCATAGACAAGTAACACAGCCAGTATCTTATACCCTTGTTCAAACCAATGCAACAAACAGATATGACATTGCCTGAATTCACATAGGGACATTTGCAGTCTAAAATTCAGACCTTTAAAAAGAGTTTTACAAATCAATCATCAATGCTCCAATTTATCATATGCTTAAAAACATTCTCCTCATCTTTTTCCATTTATTTGTAAGTTACTTAGATACAACTTGCCTGCTGTGGTGACACGGCAGGATTTTATTCACGCTATTCTGCATTTCTGCTAAAGATGAGTTTATGTGAATCCGTGAGAACAACATTTTCTATATCATTGATCACCGTACGTAGACAAGAATCATGACGACACAATGAGATACATGTTTTTTTCCACTTGAACAGATAACTGCAGTCCACTGCTTGATTTGTGGCATCACTGGAGAGGAAAGAATGTTCCCAAAGAACTGAAGAAATTGTTTGGGATATTTGAATGTGAATCCAAGAAAGTGTGTTATCTGGTGTGGAGGATGGGAGAGTGAGTGCACAGAGAGGCGCCCGTGCAAATATTGAATTGAATTGAATTATCTTTATCACTTACATCCTTCATATACATGAGGAGTAAAAACCTTTATGTTACGTCTGTGTCAAGATGTGCAATGTGCAATTATAGTAATTTATAATAAATATTATGTTTCCACAGGCTAGTTAATATAACATAGAAATACAGTTGTGTCAGCATGAATTAATCAGTCTGATGGCCTGGTGGAAGAAGCTGTCCCGGAGCCTGTTGGTCCTGGCTTTTATGCTGCGGTACCGTTTCCTGGATGGTAGCAGCTGGAACAGTTTGTGGTTGGGGTGTCTTGGGTCTCCAATGATCCTTCAGGGCCTTTTTTACACACCTATCTTTGTAAATGTCCTGAATAGTGGGAAATTCATATCTACAAATGCGCTGGGCTGTCCGCACCACTCTCTGCAGAGTCCTGCGATTGAAGGAAGTACAGTTCCCATACCAGGCAGTAATGCAGCCAGTCAGGATGCTCTCAATGTCATAAGGAGGCACACTGGGGGCGGACCCAAATGCAAGACACACACACTGAAGTACTAGGAACAGGACGACTAGAGACTAGAGTTAGGGACATGACTGGATGCAGACTAGGAGCTGGGACAAGAACACAGACTTGGGCTAGAACATGCTAGGCAAGCGGGACCAGGACGAGGAACTGGGAACTAGGAGCCTGGGCTTGGACTCCGAGCCAGAGACTGGACAAGGACCCAGAACATGGGCCTTGACTTGGGCTCGGACCCCAGAACTAGGCGAGGACATGATGTGGATCCAGGACTGGACATGGCTTGGGCTCCTCGCGGCTCGGGTACAGGACGAGGCGAGGCCTGGGCTCCTCGCGGCTCGGGTACAGGACGAGGCGAGGCCTTGGCTCCTCGCGGCGAGGACGTGAAGAGGCTTGGGTTCAGACTCCGAGCCAGAGACTGGACAAAACCCAGAACCTGGGTCTTGACTCAGTCTTGGACTCCGGAACTAGGTGAAGACATGAGGTGGTCTTGGGAAACAGGAACCTCAGAACACAACGCTGGAAGCCTTGACTTGGTCTTGGGGAGGACAGGAACACAGAACCTTGGTCTAGAGCACAGGAACACAGAGCCTTGGACTTGAGAGACAGGAACATGGAACACAGAGCTAGGACCCCTCCTTGGGAACAGGACGTAGGGCTGGGACTCATACACAGAATGCTGAACACAACGAGATGGTTCTCAACACTAGCTAGCGGCAAATGGCCAGACCTATCTAGCGAAGGCGTGGACACAGAGACAGTTCCAACTTAACAATAGACAGTTCCTTATCTAGACACAGCAAGGCTCTGGTCTCACTCCAGACACAGGTTGCAGGCAAGGCTCCAGACACAGACACAGTTTGCAGGCAAGGCTCCAGAAGGACAGGGAAGGGAAGGGAACAGTCCAGCCTCAGGGTAATGGCAAAGACAGCCTGGCTTACCCAACGGAGGCAAGGACAGGAAGGGACAGATCCAACCACAGGGTAACAGCAAAGACTTACCCCACAGAGGCAAGGACAGGATACTGACAAGACAAACCAGCAACCACACTGGAACCCAGGGCCACTTATATTCGAAGCCCCAAGATGAGCATCAGGTGCTTATGATTAAGCCCAGCTGAAACAAGGGACAGCCGGAAGGCCTGGAGTCCAGAGTCCACAGACTGGACCATGAACCGGAACGCGGACTTCACGGACCAGACCATGGCACTCAATTGTGCCCCTCTAGTAAGTTCTTAGAATTTGGGGGGGCCATACCAAACTTTTTCAACCGTCTGAGGTGAAAGAGATGCCTTTTTCACCACACTGCCGGTAAGTACAGACCACGTGAGCTCCTCGGTGATTTGGATGCCGAGGAACTTAAAGCTGTTCACCCTCCCAACTCCAGATCCATTGATGTCAATAGGGGCTAGCCTGTCTCCATTCCTCCTGTAGTCCACAACCAGCTCCTTTGTTTTTGTGATGTTGAGGGAGAGGTTGTTTTCTTGACAGCACTGTGTCAGGGTGATGACTTCCTCTCTGTAGGCTCCCTCGTTATTATTTGAGATAAGGCCAATCAATGTAGTGTCATCAGCAAATTTATTTAGCAGATTGGAGCTGTAGGTGGCGATACAGTCATGGGTATACAGAGAGTAAAGGAGGGGGCTTAGAACACAGCCCCGGGGGGCTCCTATGTTGAAGGTCAGAGAGACAGAGGTGAGGGAGCCCACTCTTACCACCTGCTCATGACCTGACAGGAAGTCCAGGATCCAGCTGCACAAGGCAGGGTGAAGGCCGAGGTCTCTGAGCTTCTTGTCAAGCCTGGAGGGAATTATGGTGTTGAATGCTGAACTGCAGTCCAAGAACAGCATTCTCACATAAGCATCCCTCTTCCCCAGATGCGTAAGGACGGTGTGTAGAGCTGTGGCTATTACGTCGTCTGTCGATTGGTTGTGTAGGTAGGCGAATTGTAGGGGGTCCAGTGTGGGTGGTAGCAAGCTGCAGATGTAGTCCTTGACCAGCCTCTCAAAGCATTTTCTATTTCCTGGCTAGGATATTATTACTGAGACTTGTCCAATACATTGGCGTGCACTTTAACCTGTACTGGACTTGGTTACTTACTAAGAAAAAATGTAAATATCTCAGCATCTTTAATGTTTGCAGGATTTAACTGAAATTGAATGAGGTCCTTCCATAGACAGGTGGAATCACAGTGAAACTATTAATCCAATTCATAAAAGTAATAACAACCAATCAAAAAATCAGTTTAAGTAACCTGAACCCAAGGGTCAATTTTCAAGGCTTTGAGAATCCACTTGCAACATGCTCTTTAGTAAGGTGTCTACTTTGAAATGGTGATCTGCAGGCATCACATTAGCTATACCAGCCCAGGCTGTGGTGAGATACCCATTTACCTGTCTACTAAGATCACACTCACCTTTAGCTGAAATTCCTCAACAAAAGCATTTCCAAAGTTAAAAGCAAGCCCCAGTTCTCCAGATGAAGCAAGTTAACACATTTCTGTGGATTTCATAAGGGGTCCAATAGCAGAGTGTAACTGACAAAACACCTGACAAACTCCTTGATATTTTGTGTGTGCACCAGCTTGTAAGAGAGACCAGACATATCTGACATATGCATGAAGAAATTGCACAGTTCTACACAGAATTACCAACATTTGTCAGAAGGTCTGGGGCATTAAGTTTTCTTCCTTTCTCCAAAGAGTCACATTGCATCTGCTTGGGCCATAATGGCACTGGCAAGCTTAGTAACCCTAAAAGGGCAGGATTATATTTTGCAGAGGTCATTGTGGTTCACTCACACTTGTTGATAGAAATCATTTAACATTTTTTTTCTTTCCACCACTTTAAAAAAACAGCTTCATTACACTTCTGTGAAAACATCACAGAGCAATTTTTGAGAATTTTATTGCTTTGCAATAAAATACAGTGACTTACCTCATCACTTGATATCCAATAATGTTTTGAATTATTTATGAATTAAAAAGAAAGAAAATAAGTACTTTGGATCTGTCTTCACTAGGGAAGACACAAGCAATCTCCCAGATGTATGGATGGGCCAAGGACATAGGGTAACAGAGGAACTGAAACAGATTGACATTAGGAAGGAAACGGTGATGAGTAGACTGATGGGACTGAAGACTAACAAATCTCCAGGTCCAGATGGTCTGCATCCTAGGGTACTAAAGGAGGTGGCTCTGGAAATTGCGGATGCATTGGTGATCATTTTCCAATGTTCCTTAGATTCAGGATCAGTTCCTGAGGATTGGTGAATGGCTAATGTTATCCCACTTTTTAAGAAAGGAGGGAGGGAGAAAACAGAGAACTATCACCCTGTTAGCCTAACATCAGTACTGGGGAAGATGCTAGAGTCCATTATTAAAGATGAAATAGCGGCATATCTTGATAGCAGTGATAGGATTGGGCCGAGCCAGCATGGATTTACCAAGGGCAAATCATGCTTGACTAATCTATTGGAGTTTTTCGAGGATGTAACCAGGAAGATAGACGCGGGAGATCCAGTGGATGTGGTGTACCTTGACTTTCAGAAGGCATTTGATAAGGTACCACATAGGAGATTGATGGGTAAAATCAGAGCTCATGGCATTGGGGGGAGGATATCGACATGGATAGAAAACTGGTTGGCAGATAGAAAGCAAAGGGTAGTGGGTGTTTCTCGGAATGGCAGGTGTGACTAGTGGGGTGCCACAGGGCTCGGTATTGGGACCTCAGCTGTTTACAATTTACATCAATGATTTAGAGGAAGGCATTGTGAATAACATCAGCAAGTTTGCTGATTATACTAAGCTGGGTGGCAGTGTGACATGTGATGAGGATGTTAGGAGAATTCAAGGTGACTTGGATAGGTTGGGTGAGTGGGCAGAAACTTGGCAGATGGCGTTTAATGTGAATAAGTGTGAGGTTATTCACTTTGGGAGCAAGAACAGGAAGGCAGATTATTATCTGAACGGTGTGGAGTTAGGTAAGGGTGAAATACAAAGAGATCTAGGAGTACTTGTTCATCAGTCTCTGAAGGTGAATGAACAAGTGCAGCAGGCAGTGAAGAAGGCTAATGGAATATTGGCCTTTACTACAAAGGGAATTGAGTACAAGAGCAAGGAAATCCTTTTGCATTTGTACAGGGCCCTGGTGAGACCACACCTGGAGTATTGTGTGCAGTTTTGGTCTCCAGGGTTAAGGAAGGACATCCTGGCTGTGGAGGAGGTGCAGCGTAGGTTCACTAGGTTAATTCCTGGGATGTCCGGACTCTCTTACGCAGAGAGGTTAGAGAGACTGGGCTTGTACACGCTGGAATTAAGGAGATTGAGGGGGGATCTGATTGAGACAAATAAGATTATTAAAGAATTGGACAAGATAGAGGCAGGAAATATGTTCCAGATGCTGGGAGAGTCCAGTACCAGAGGGCATGGTTTAAGAATAAGGGGTAGGTCATTTAGGACAGAGTTGAGGAGGAACTTCTTCTCCCAGAGAGTTGTGGAGGTGTGGAACGCGCTGCCTCAGAAGGCAGTGGAGGCCAGTTCTCTGGATGCTTTCAAGAAGGAGCTAGGTAGGTGTCTTATGGATAGGGGAATCAAGGGTTATGGGGACAAGGCAGGAACCGGGTATTGATAGTAGATGATCAGCCATGATCTCAGAATGGCGGTGCAGGCTCGAAGGGCCGAATGGTCTACTTCTGCACCTATTGTCTATTGTCTATTGTCTATAAAATAGTTAACACTTCATGTTTAAAATAACTGGCAACAAGTGAACTGATAGAAATGTAATAAACATACAAGGCAAGCAAGGGTTTGCTGATCATTTTAACAGTTCAATAGCAGTTGAGAAAATATTATGCAGAAATCATTCTGCCTTTGTTTGCCAGTAATGAAGGATTAAGTAAGAATCATTTTGTACCACAGGAATTACGTATGTAATTTTCTCTGACTTTAGATTATGTTTCCGAATGCAAATGTACAAACTACTGAATAAACTTGGCCCTATTACTATTGACCACCTGACAAATAACAAACTACCAAAGGACGACCTTTACATGTGCTTGTCGGAGGGTGTCGTTCATCTTGATAGCTTATAATAAAATAAGCAAATTTTAGAATGGAGGAGGGAAGAAATTCAAACTGGGAAATTTGCAGGAAATTCCCCAATGTGACTCTGGCTTTATTCTACAAAATTCCCTGCTGCACTCTCAGGGCAAATCAAGATGACCTTTGCTAGATTATTCTGAGTTGTCTCACCTAAACCTGTTCAAATCCCAAAGGTAGTTCCTTTTACCAGACCAGCTTTACTCAACCTCAGACCCCAGCATCAGTCAATTTGTGGTTTATGCTTTTAGCATTTCAGAGTTTGAATGCTCCATTATCTGCTTCAACCTTGCAAAAATTTCAGCTCACTTAAAATGTTGTTGACCAAAGGTTATCTGCAGATCCTGTTAAATAATGCAACCATTGACATAATTTGCTATTAGTTATCTCGAATACAATCTGCAGAAATATTAACAGAAAAACACAGTGGTATCCTCCACATCCCATAAATGTAGCATTATAGTAAAACTGATCACTTGGCTTCCAGTTGCTTAGAAGTCATGCTGGTTTTGGTACCCAGCTCAGTTCCAGCTCCAGAGTGTGAGCCAAGAGCCCAGAGTGCAAGTGGACTATGCAGTCAGAACCAGGGGTCAGAGTATGGTTAGGGCTGGGGTATATGTTTCCATTCAGACTCAGAGGCAGGGTCAGAGTACTTGTATACTTCCACTCCCTTTAAATACACAAGAGATTCTGTAGATGCTGGAAATCAAGAGCTACACACACAAAATGCTGGAGGAACTCAGCAGGTCAGGTAGCATCAATGGAGAGGAATAAACAGTTGGCCTTTTGGCCACTAGTGTGTTTGACTTTTAGTAGCAGTTAGTCTTTTAATAGGAGCACATGGTCTGGAAAATCTGCTAGTCCAGCACACTAAAATCCCAAGGGTGCCAAGTACAGTATCAGTATTTTACTATTTCTCAGGAAGGCTGTGCACAAATCGAATCATATTAAGTGCATGTTACAAAATAATATCACTGATGTAGCCTCATCCACAAAGCCGCACAGGATTTCTTAAATGTTCTGTAGCAAGACAGTCATGATCGGAGGCATGGATGTGCTGAAGGGTTTAGTTTCTTTGATCACTAAACAGCTTGCAGATATCAAAGAAAGGATTTCTGAAAACAGCCAGGGGCTACTGAATTGGTGGCAAAGGTTCAGTTTATAATGGTGTGAGATGCACAAGATGCTGCCAAAAGCAGTAACATATAAAGATAGGAGACAGCAGATTAACTATTTACCAAGCACTTACCGAAGCTTCCTTACAGGCAACAGGAGCTGAAATGCCTGTTGGTCATGAAACCTTCTTATGCAAAATTCTTTTGAACAATTATATTTAGATTAATTGACATCCTGAACTAAAGTATAAACCATGAGAGAGTTTCAAAAGAAGAAGGCATTTCACATTAAGCTCTCGATTTCAGTTGGTTACACTATAATGTTAATTTAGAAGGTTACCAATTACTATTAAGTATGTCTTGCAAAACAATTGCATGCAGCTAAATATGAATTATAATCTTCTGAACAAGCACAACTACCGCAATAAATTTCTTAAAAGTTTATTAGGAGCATAATTTTGATAAAAATTGGTTTAATTCAAATTGTCGACAGACTAAAGGTAGGTAAATATCTGTCGATGAGCTAACTTTCTTATAAATATCCCTCATAAATTTAAACAACATTTGGTATTTCAATCATTAAGATGAATATTAAGAATTATATTTAAACTTTAAAGCACAGGGGGCCGGTCAACAAACTAAAAACTGAGATTGTTAAATGAAATCTAAAATTGGCTCGATAACAGGCACAAAAGAGATGGAGGGTCTCGGCCTGAAAATTCAACTGTTTACTCTTTTCCGTAGATACTGCCTGTCCTGTTGAGGCTCTTCAGCATCTTGTGTGTGCCACAAGACAGATATTAAAAAAAAACAAACAGATATGGTTGATAGGTGATGTTGTGACTGAAAGTCTTGTTACCAATGGGGTTCCACAAAGCATGTGTGCATCCTTGCTTTTTATAATAGATATGAATGATTTACCTGTCGGTCAAAATGTTAGGAGCATGATAGAGAAGTTTTTAGGTGACTTAAGAATTAGCTACATGATTACAAGGGAGAAGGAAAACTTTGAGATATAGCCAGTCTGGTCAGTTGAGCAGAATGTCATGTGAAGAGGTGCAACACAGCATGGGAATACCCTCTAAAAGGAAGCACTAACTAGCTGAAATCATTATAAACCAGGTGAAGTTCTCAGATTTCTCACGACCAACTGAGCTTGCTCAGTGTCTTCTCTTCATTGTTCTTCCAGCTGAGTACTGTTACTGATCTTGAAGGTCTCGTGATCTTTGAAGTTAGGGTGTCCAAAATTGCAAAAAGGATTCCAACAATGACATCAGCGGTGATCTGTCCAAGGCTAGTTAGTAATGTATGTATGCTGTCTGGCTGTCTTCCTAGCAGCTGCACATCAATTGCGACTAATACGACATCACCACTCCGAGTCATTTAACTTTATGCTGCGGTGGATCTGGAGTAAAAATCATTTTGTTCTCCTTTACACTCGTCTAGTCAAGAATGACAATAAACAATCTTGAATCTTAAATTTTGGCTGGTGGACATATTTTTAATATACTTTATCTTCTACATTTGTCCAGATAAAAGCCAGAACTGGCAATGCATCTGTCCAATCAGTCCATATCCTTTTGTATGCAATCGAACTCACTTGTACTTATTATAACTATACAACATGATGCCAACAGCAAATTTAATTACACACACTGCAAATTCTTATGCTATGCTTGAGGCCTCCCCCAGGAGCATTGTTCTGGATTACACAAAGTCACCTAAGAAACCAGGAAATGAACGTAGTGCTTGAAACCATTGTTGTGACTGTAAACAAATATCATGAGATTGACATTATATGTTCATTACAAGCCAGCATGAGTAACAGCTCAATTAATCAAACAATCATGGGGATATACTCACAATAAGACATCTGAAGCAATTGTGGGGGCGCTTAGTACATGGGTCGTCTTTCAGTTCTACCATTACCAACTTAATGAAGTGGGGCAAGCACATTATGCTCATCACTAGTAAAGCCCAGCAGAGATTGTTCTTCCTATGCTAACTTAAGAAACTTAACATCTCAGGGTGTCTCCTGATGAAGTTTTACTCAGCCATCATTGAGAGTGTTGTGAGCACCTCGATTTCACCATTTGGTTTCCTGCCGCCCTCTCCCTCTCCAAGTCCAGGTTGCAGTGAGGGGTCCACTCAGCAGAGATCATTGACTGTCAGCTCCTGACATTAAAAGGCCTGTTCATCACTAGAGTGAAGAAAAGGGCTGGAAAAATTTTTGCTGACCCACCCACCCTAGCACCTATTTACCAAATTGCCATCAGGGAGACATTACAAATCCATCACCACCAGGACTACACGTCATCTCCAAAGTTTCTTTCCTGTTGCTATCCAGCTTCTCAACAAAACTCACTCAGGTGTAATAAGCTAACCGTGCCTGTACAACATCTGTTACATAGTCCTTCCTGCTCTCCTTGTTCTGTTCTGTTGATAATTATTTAATCTGTTCATATGCTCACATTTAGTTAAACTTAATTATTGACATTTGCACATGTGGCCATTCTGCTAATTGTTGATTGCTCATGGCTGTTTGCACTATTGTCTTGTAAATGTTGGTTGCTATTGTGTTGTTTGTTTTGGTATTGCCCTATGTTTTATGCTAATTTTTTTACAGCTGGACGGACCAACCATTGCTCTGAGCAGGAAATTTGTACATGGCCTGAAAACTGCGTGGCACTTTAGTAGGATGTTATATTAAAGAGAACTCCAGCTGCACGGCAACAAAGCAACGCGCGTGGGAGCATTTCAATCACTCCGCGGCAGTGCACCCATGCAGCTTAGAGGTAACAGTGCTGGCAATGAAGTGATACTGATTCTGAACTGTGAACTCAGTTTTTTTTCCCTGTTGTATGTGTGTTTGTTCTCTCTTGTAATGGTGACATATTTTCTGGGGAAAAGATATCTTCCTGACAATGACGATATGGGAAAGCTTTTCCTGGAAATTAATCTAACTTACAGTAGGTTAGACAGGAAAGTTATTAGAAAATTTAACTCAGGAAGAGTAATGGGAAAAGGCATCGCTGCAAAGGCCATATTCACCCAGAGTTTTGAGGGATGAAGTCACTTCATACATCCTTAGTTTATGTTTTCTCTTTAACGTGTAACTGAGATGTGCCAATTGCTGCAGTCACATCTAATAGCACAAGGGCGCCACAGTGGTTTAGCGGTTAGTGCAACGCTATTACAGCCTGAGGTGTTCCGAAGTTTGGAGTTCCAATCCAGTGCTGTCCTCAGTAGTTCTTCCTGTCAGTGTGTGGGTTTTCTCCGGGTGCTCCGATTTCTTTCCACAGTCCAAAGGCATAACGGTTAGTAGGCTAATTGGTCATTGTAAATTGTCCTGTGATTCGGCTAGAGTTAAATAGGTGGGTTGCTGGGTGGTGCAGGTTCTTTGGTCTAGAAGGGCCTGTTTCGTGTTGTATCTCTAAATAATTAAAAGAAACAAGGCAGGACAAGGGCAACATTGCTTGTGACTATAAGGACACTGTTCCTAATAAGTTTTATGTGTCTCGTATCTTCTAAGCTGAGACAAGAGAGATGTACTGCTTTACTGTATAAGGGAAGTCTCCATGCAAGCAGACACTGTTTCATCTCATTCTTTCCTGCCTGAGACAGAAAGGCAGAGTAAGAATGAGCCTTTACATGGAGTGCAGGTTTTCACAAGCTGTGGAATGTCACTGACCATATGTACGCTGCTTTGTGTGCACCCTATATAGAGCTAGCCACCTTTATGTTTGGCACTGACTAGATGTCCGAAGGGCTGTTTTCTGTGCTGTCGTGCTCTATCACTCTATGTGCAAAGTAGATACCATTCCCTCAGTGTATCGTGCTACATGACTAGATGCTTTGTTAATTTTTCTGACCTAAATGAAGGATTACATAAACTTTCCAAAGTTGCATTCTTAAGCATCGAGTAGACACTTAATGATTTTTTTTTAAATCTGTTATCCTGGCAGTAGTCATCTTCGTTCAATGGCTTTTCTGTGCCCCTGGACTTCACCAGACTTGTGGTGGATTGGGGATTTTCAAGACAAGGCATATATGAAGTACAGGCCGTAACTCAGAGCTGTGTCGCTGCCAGCATCATCACGGAACATTTCTGTTGCCAGCCCTCCTCTGCAGGAGCCTTGAATCGCTCAGCAGTACAAACCTAAAGATCTGTAGCAGATTACTCTAGGCTGCTGCTGCTGCTCGAGCTAATCGTGTTGAAGGAACAACCCTTGGAACCATTCCTGCAGTGAGAAACCGGAAAACAGAAGAAAGAGGAGGAGGAAAAAGTTGGAGGAGTTATAATATTCAGTGAAGGAATACTAACAGGTAATATAAAACAATGATATATTTTCAAAATAAAAATAAAACAATAAATGCAAATGAAGATGCCTCAGTACTGTTTCCTGTAATGCTGTGAACAGCAAAACCTTTGGTAATTCTCCTCCTTGTAATAAACAGTGCTGGTCTTCCTTGGGGTGGTTAAAATATTGAGGTATGATTAATCCACTGATCTCCCTTCTGCCAGTTACCCTTGCAAGCAGGACAATTGCCACACCTACCCCTTCATTTCCTCCCTCACTAAGATTCAGGGCCCCAAACAGTCCTTTTCGGTGAGGTGACACTTCACCTGCACGTCTGTTGGGGTCATCAATGTGGCCTTCTGTACATCAGTGAGACTTGATGTAGACTGGGGGGGCCACCTCGTCGAGCACCTTTACTCTGTCCACCCCAAAAGGCGGGATTTCCCAGTGGCCACACATTTCAATTCCCATTGCTATTCTGACATGTCAGTCCATGGCCTCCTCGACTGTCACAAAGAGGCCACATTCAGGTCGGAGGAGCAACACCTCATATTCCATCTGGGTAGGCTCCAACCTGATGGCATGAACATCAATTTCTCTAACTTATGATAATTTCTTCTCCCCCCCCTTCCCCCATTCTGAACATTTCTCCTAACCTGCCCATCACCTCCATCTGGTGCCCCCCTCCTTCCCTTTCTGCCATGGTTCACTGTCTTCCCCTAGCTTCCTTCTTCAGCCCTTTACCTCTACTACCTATTGCCTTCCAGCTACTTACTTCATCTCCCCATCCCCCACCCACCCACTGTCCTCCTCACATGGTCATACCTATCATCTGCCAGTTTATACTCCTTCCCACCCGCCGCACACCCCCCCCCCCCCCGGCTTTCTTATTCTGGCTTCTGCCTTTCCCTTCTAGTCCTGATGAAGGGTCTTGGCCCAAAAAGTTATCTGTTTATTCCTTTCCATAGATGCTGCCTGACCTGCTGAGTTCCTCCAGCATTTTGTGTGTGTTGCTAGGGATGATTGTCCTCCTCTAGTTCTGTTCTACTGCCTACTATTACATTCATTCTTGTTCCTCAAGAAACAAATATATTGTGCCAGTGAGTGTCATGCAATGCTTAAAAGTTTATTTTGTGCAGTTGATGGGGATGGAAGTATGGAGACAGCTGTGGAGGCCAAGTCTGTATGTATATTTAAGGCAGAGGTTGATAGATTCTTGATTAGTCAGGACATGAAGGGATATGGGGAGAGGGCAGGAGGTTGGGGCTGAGAGGAAAATTACATCTGCCATGATGAAATGATGAAGCATACGCAATAGGCCAAATGGCCTAATTCTGCTCCTAAATCTTATGGTCTTATGGAATGTATTGAACAGCAGTGCAGTTGAAAGGGTCTGCCTGTAAGAAGATGAAACAGTTTCCTTGATAACTCATGTCACATCATTCAAGTTCTCCTTATGTTGTATTCATGTATCATTTAGATCACTAACTCTGGTATTGACTACTGTCAGTCCTACTGAAGGGTCTCAGCCCAAAACATCAACTATTTACTCTTCCCCATAGATGCTGCCTGGCCTGCTGAGTTCCTCCAGCATTTTGAGCATTTTGCTCTGTCTGTACTTGCCCCTTCTGTTTCTTGAGCATGCACGGAGTGTCTCCCTTTCCACTGCTTTCACACACTAGGACACTATCTGAAAACCTGGGTTTCTTTGTTCCTTATCATCTTCTTCCCTTGCTCAAAGAATCACTACCCAAGCTGACATTCGAAGAATCTCCCACATTCTATTTCCATAATATTCTTCTCCTTTAAGAAGAACGGGTTGTTTTTAAATAACATTGATCACTTGCAGTACTAGGTCCACCCCCACTCCCAACCCATCTGTTGTACACAGTGAATGAACTGTGACCGAACTGCTGGTTAGATGTTGCAATCATTGCAAAGAGCAAAAAGCATCAATTACATGCTGCCTGAAATGGATTATATGGGTGTGAACTAATTGCCCATTTCTTGAGGATTTCACAATTTAAACTGATCAGTTTTAGCTCAGAAATATTATAGCTAATTTTAACTGCTGACAATTTTGTGAGTTTTAATATTTATAGATATTATTTATCAATCTCATAATCTCTCAGTTTAACAATCTCCCATACAGTATGGAACATTTTGCTGATTCATTACTTTTAGTTTCTCAAGGGTGTGGACATATCTAGTTGCCTTTGGGGGAAATAGGACAGCAGCAATTTTGGTTCACAATCACTTTAATTGGGAGCTAGTTTATTTGTTACCAATTAGGTGTTAAGTGTTAAAAACTATTTACCACGACCCTAGGTGAGGTATCAACCCCCTGTAGTCAATGAAGGTTAGTGCTCTCCGTCATTGTCTAATCTGATGGTACGTTGTCCCCTGTGTGATCACTGTTTCACAAACAAGAGCCGCTTATGTTGTATGAAAGAAATTCCATCCATTATCTTTATTTTGTCTGTCAGTAACTGAGATAATTGTAAAATTCAGATAAGGTATCTTTAAATTGATAAAACAATTGTACTGCAAGCTAAATGCAGCTATTTATTGAATGGAAGAAAATTAACTGCTACTAAAAGACGCTGGTGGTTAATGTAGCAGTAATGCTCAGTGATGATCCTGTCACAGTTGGATCATTACTCATATTGGAATTAAAGGGCATCCTTAATCTTTCCAGGATGTTTCTGAAATATTTATAACTGCTAGATTTCATTATCAGATATTTTAATACTTTGAATGACAAAGGATCCATTCCTTCCAGGCAGTGATTGAGAAATGATGTCTTTGCATTTTTGACGGCAACTCCAATATATAAAAATTTAGAATCTCTTCATTTGGCCAGATCTAAATCTATTAATCTGATTCCAAATGATGTATGGTGACACAAAAACGCAGTAATGCAGTTCAATCTTTTGTTGCAGAATGCTTTGGGTCTGGTGTACAAGTTTAAGCATAGGGCTTTGCATTTCTTTAGTGGTTACTTCAGAATGCACACTGGCCTAAACTGACGAGTACTGAGCAACTTAAACATGATCACTTGAAAGGGATCACAACAGGTTACTTACAAAATTAAATTAAAAATAATAGAATTGTTAATGATATGTTTGGAGATACAGGGAAACTAAAAATCCTTTGCTTCCTCTGTGTTCCAACCCTTCTTCTCAGAAATATGCACCTACCCACATCACTTCCAATATCTTCCTCAGCCCCCAGTAACATTTTCACTTCTGGACTAGCTGTAGAAGAACTCCCTCATTACACTACTATCCCAAACACCAATGGAATACTTATCTGTCTTTTTTTCATTCAGCATTGGCAATTCAGCAATATTAATCTAATTAGACCCAATTAATTCTCCTTTTTGCTCACCCTCCCAAATCAAAGTAATACTTCTAAATTATCCTTTTAGAAATTTTACTATTTTAATTAGGTTTGGATTGACGGTAACATGTAGTCAAAATAAACTAAGACAAGCCCTTTCGCACCTTGCCTTTCCTTGAATTTCCAACAAAAATTCTCTCCTTTGAAATCAAGGCCTTAAAGTTTGCATTGAATAGATGGCATTGATATTTTAGACAGTTGTAAGATTAACAATCAAAAGTCACTTACTCTGCATCAGCCCAAAATATGTCCTAACAAGAATTCAATGTTCCTGAGAAAGAATAAGCTGTATTTTCTTTGTAATTGATTGGCCACATTTGACAACAGTAGGACATTGTTCACCTTGGAATACATTTTCATCTTTTAAACTTTATTTGAGCCTTTGCAATATCTAAGCTATGCCTTTGAAGTAACTTGAAAATATTTTCCTTAACTTTTAAGGTATTTACTTCTGCAAGATGAGTAGCTAGCATTTAGATTATTAAACCCCAGTGCATTCTGAAGATCTCCAGAATTCATCAGACATGTTTTACTTCGAATTTGAAATAACCCATTTTGATTTGTGACTGTTAGTATTATCATGCATAAGGGTAATTATGTTTCACCATTGCTGGTAATCTTTTTCAAAATTATAATGCTTAAAAATCCATGGTTTAAGACTGCACTGACTACACTAGAACTAGCATCCTTGGTCTGAGGGAATTTCATTAAATTGAAACGGATAATTAGCACACCATTTTGGATTCATTTTTCCCACTGAAGACAATTAAACATCTTGGACCCACTCTTAGAATGAAAGCGGGCCCTCTTAGAGTGGACAAAAGTTCTCAACCTAGGCTTTGTTTTCTTTTACCTTACTTGACTCTTTGCTACAATGTTTTTCTTTTTCAATAAAACTATTAGACTTTCTCTGAAGACCTGGACAACTGTATAGATCCTATATCCATCAACTGGCAGTCATTGTGGCTGCTCTGATTGACTGCATCATCTAAGACTGATGCATTGATCCCTATCAATGATGTGGTGTCCCCATTCATGATTGCCTCCTAACTAACTTGCTGTGCAAGTATTAGATGGAGATTCAGCCTTTCAGAAGGTGGAATAGAAACTCTTGGAGATGTGAACGTTATTGATATATGCCATGACAGGGCGGGAAGGGCAGCTGGAGCATCCCCACTCATGCTCCATCATCAATAATCATTTGACTTAATCAGGGTGTAAATAATCTTGAGGATAACGTGGAAGTGTTCACCAAATCCCCCCCCCAGAAGGAATCAAATTTAAATTCCTGATGCATGGCCCTCAAAAAGCCCCAGCAAAATTGGGCTGCTGCCATTTTCCAGAGGATAGTATTGCTCTATTGCCAGAGTTGCAGTAGAATTCTGGCAGAAGTTCCAAGGGACTTGGCTGCAGTGATAATATCTTGTATTGAACTTCTCCATAATGCAACCATTATGCTGACATCCCCCTTTTTTGCATATTGTTATAAGTTTATAACTACACATAAGTTTAGCCTTTCGTCTATCTAGACTATAGTTATTTCACTATCTGCAATATTTTTATTATTATCCCACTGTCATTTCTTGGCTCCTTTTCCTGGCGTCTTTCAATTTAATTTCATATGCAAACGGAAATCCTCCAGTTCCTGGCCACATTTGCAATGCTCTTTGGAATGTTCGGACATGGTATAGTTTAGTCCTATTTGTTCAAAGGAGCTTTTTGCATGAAAAATCTATTATCTGGAAGTCACAACATGGAATGTTTACTCGGCACAAAAAAAATGAATGCTTGGATAATTCTGTCTAAGTAATTTTGAATAAAATCTAGTTTATGGGAGCTGTTAATAAACTAATTTTGAGAATAGTTTTTGTAGCAGTCTGATATGAGCCAAGGCCAAAACACGTGTGCTGAAAAAGCACTTAATAAAATTGTATCTGAATTTGCAAGATGCTGCTTAAATGTGAGTTGATGCCCACATCTGTTAATGTGTCTGCATTAAAATGGATCTCAGCATGAAATCATATTCATTGGTTATTACATCTGAGAAAAAAATATAGGTTGTAAAAATAAATAATTTTGAATATAGCAAGGCAGTAAATCCTACTGTGTAGTGCTGCTGCTTGGCTGATTGGATAACATATGTGGCTGTGTTTCCATTGTTCCAAATATTGATATCGATACTGGATGCCAGATTCAGCAGTAGCCAGACAAAGTCCATTCACAATTAAAGAACATCAAACATTCCCCAGTTCATGAATGAGAGTAAAACAGTTAGCATTCTGGAGCTAAAAGCTTGATTCAAACTATGGCGTTTATAGCCCCTTCTTTTTGATTCCTGATGCATTAATAATGCAGGCTCGCAGAGCTACACAACACACTCTGAGTTCCCACACTTGCTTTGTGAGCTAAATTTGAGAGGCTCTAGCGAGACCTGCCAGTGACAGGTGCTGAATAAGTGTTAATTAATAGCTGCCACTCAGTACAAGTAGCCAAGACGAGTCATAGGGCTCCCTCATCTACTGTGCCTCTCCTCTGATCTGCCAGCCCAATCAAAAGCAGGTGGCTTGTCTGAGGGAGAAGCCTTCTGAATAAATGGTATTATTTCCAAGTCTTTAATCCTGAAAAGTCTGAATAACATTTCTCTCCTCTGCCAGTGCTGATAGAAGTTTTCAATTCTCAGGCAAAATAGCCAGTTTCATGTAACTTCAAATTCTATGCTTATTGAAGATATTGACATGAATGGTGTGGAGAAATATTGTCAAAAAATACCATGCATAGTAATTTTGCTTGGCATAGAGATTTCAGTTTAAGTGCTGTAATAATGGCAAACATTTTGCATCACATTGTCAGTTGATCGACACCATCAGCGATATATTTATCTCGGCAGGAAGTAGTGCTAATAATGGCAGGTTTTTTAAAAATTTTTTTTGTTTCTAATGTAAGAGTTTTTCAAGAATGGCCGGGTGGTGCATTGAAGAATTACATATGCAAAAGGAACATTGCAGCTTTAATTATGCTGCACGTGCAGTCTGCCCCTCTCCACTAAAAGTACCAATGTGTGGCATAATTAGGACATGCCTGCTGCTGGCACTAAATAATGTGGGGCAAGTGATGGCGGCATGATCAGTCACCCAATGGCACTGATGATGGCATGGTTGCCAATAGAGATGGAATTGAGAGAAGGGAGAAGTAGCTGCATCTTCAGAATAGACTGGCAGACTTTTGGTAACCCTCTCCCTCACAGAAGGAGAGGGCTATCCGTTCAGACTCAGCAGGGAGCCATTTCAAACCATTTGATTCTGAGGATGCAGTGTCAGATTCCTGATGTTACCTGCAGCCCTACCTGCAGCTGTGCAAATGATAGTGCAAACATTCTTGGTGGTAAACACCCTCAAGGCTCAGTTAGCATCTCAGAAATGTGTGAATGTATCATGTTCCTGATGCACCAGTGGAATATAAAAAAAGTTTTGCATTTCCTTGCTTTAAGTCTTGCAGTTGCAAGAACATACACAATACAGGTAGTTGTTCTCAGTGTAACCCCCTCCCCCAGACTCTGGGAGGGAAGTCAGTTCAACAGCTGGAATCTTCTCTGAATAGAGATGACTTATCATTGTCAGGACAATCACTCAGATAGAGTGCAATCCCAACAATCCCCAGCTCAGGGCAATTAAAATAAAAACTTCAAGACTTCTTAAAAGTATGCCTTCCCACAGGCATATTTTGCATTGATCAACATTCTAGTTAGCCCCCTTTCCAGCCCCGTCTATTACCTCAGTCACTGCACTGTAAATATTTTAAACCACTTTTATAATGCTGTTTACATTGTAAGTATATGCTAGTATTTATGTATTTATGTACATTTTATTCTTTATCTGTACTTCAACCCCTAACTTTATTTTTATATAGTTCTTTATTCTGTATATTTGTTGAATGTTGTTTTTAGTTTGCATGTCACACCAACACGCACAGCAAATTCCTAAAACATGTAAATGTACTGTATATTGCAAATAATGTTGATCCTTGATTCTTAACATTAAATACACCATATCCATTTCTCCAGTCCAGATCTCTTCTGGAGACATGACCTGAGCCTGAAATAACCACAGCAATAACAGACACAGCCAGTTCAAAAATATGCCTGACAAGACTGTACTCAATATGAAGAAAAAGTCTTTTGCATGGTAATACAAAAATCAGGTCCAAATTGTTCTAAAGGGAAAAAAAGAGGAGAACTTTGTTTGGATGATACTTAATTATGTTCTCTAAATGTCTTAAAATGCTGTGTAGCTAATGAGTTATATTGTTAAAATGTCATCAAACAAAAAAAGTGGTAGTGTAGAGTAATATTTGACCACTGAGATGAATGCATAGTTCAGCTGTTAGAAGATGTGAAGATGAAGAAATAATTAATTATGCTTTTTCTCCAAATAACAAAAAAATCTTTTAGAGAGAACTCAAGAGGCAGAGAGGGCTTGGTCTCATTTGAAAGGTTAGCACTCCCAAGAATTCAGGATGAACTAAATTTGGAATGTTCACCAAGTATTTCAGATACATACTGTAGACAATTTGATGATGGCATTAAAGGATAATCATACATGTCTTATACACTGTGCTGTAATAAACTGTGGCTTGAAAATGCTTGCAAACAGACAATGCTCTATTACAAAGGAGCTGCCTCATCATGAATGCTGTGGATCTGTCATTTCCAGGAGTCAGTGCATTCACTAACATTTTTTCATGACTGCTCTCCCTAAGACAGTAAAACCTCAGTGCCAGACTGCATGATAAACTATTGTTATCAACTTGGTTTTGTTGAATTTAGAATATTGACCTGATTCTGACAATGTTTCCTAATGAAAACTGTTCAACATCACTGGCATATAGAAATATTAAAACTGTTAACTTTCTTTAAAACAACATGAGAGAGGTCTGGAGGGGGATGACAACCATCACTGGGTTCTGATAAATTAGCAACAGAGGATCTGAAGGCAGTGTGGACAGGGCCAATGAACTTAACCTGTTCTTTAACAGATTTGACATTGTGGCCCCTGCCCATCCCCCACATGAGTCATCTGTTGTCGGCCCCCAACCAACACATATTCCACTCTCCCCTCCTACCCCTCCTCACAGTCCCCCACCCTGCTGTCATGACTATACCCCTTCCCCACACGAAACCACCACGGTGGGCTTCACAGCTGAACAGGTGAGAAGACAGCTGAAACGTCTCAACCCAAGCAAGGCTGCAGGACCGGATGGTGTCAGTACCAGGGTGCTCAAAGCCTGTGCCCCTCAGCTATGTGGAGTACTTCGCCATGTATTCAACCTGAGCCTGAGGCTCCGGAGGGTTCCTGTATTGTGGAAGACGTCCTGCCTCGTCCCTGTGCCGAAGACACCGCGCCCCAGCGGCCTCAATGACTACAGACTGGTGGCATTGACCTCCCACATCATGAAGACCCTGGAGAGACTTGTTCTGGAGCTGCTTCGGCCTTTGGTCAGGCCACACTTAGATCCCCTCCAGTTCGCCTACCAGCCCTAACTAGGAGTTGAGGATGTCATCGACTACCTGCTGAATCGTGTCTACGCCCACCTGGACAAGCCAGCGAGCACTGTGAGGGTCATGTTTTTTGACTTCTCCGGTGCGTTCAACACCATCTGCCCTGCTCTGCTGGAGGAGAAGCTGACAGCGATGCAGGTGGATGCTTTCCTGGTGTCATGGATTCTTGATTACCTGACTGGCAGACCACAGTACGTGTGCTTGCAACACTGTGTGTCCGACAGAGTGATCAGCAGCACTGGGGCTCCACAGGGAACTGTCTTGTCTCCCTTTCTCTTCACCATTTACACCTCGGACTTCAACTACTGCACAGAGTCTTGTCATCTTCGGAAGTTTTCAGATGACTCTGCCATAGTTGGATGCATCAGCAGGGGAGATGAGGCTGAGTACAGGGCTACGGTAGGAAACTTTGTCACATGGTGTGAGCAGAATTATCTGCAGCTTAATCTGAAAAAGACCAAGGAGCTGGTGGTAGACCTGAGGAGAGTTAAGGTACCGGTGACCCCGTTTCCATCCAGGGGGTCAGTGTGGACATGGTGGAGGATTACAAATACCTGGGGATACGAATTGACAATAAACTGGACTGGTCAAAGAACACTGAGGCTGTCTACAAGAAGGGTCAGAGCCGTCTCAATTTCCTGAGGAGAATGAGGTCCTTTAACATCTGCCGGACGATGCTGAGGATGTTCTACAAGTCTGTGGTGGCCAGTGCTATCATGTTTGCTGTTGTGTGCTGGGGCAGCAGGCTGAGGGTGGCAGACACCAACAGAATCAACAAACTCATTCGTAAGGCCAGTGATGTTGTGGGGATGGAACTGGACTCTCTCACAGTGGGGTCTGAAAAGAGGATGCTGTCCAAGTTACATGCCATCTTGGACAATGTCTCCCATCCACTACATAATGTACTGGGTGGGCACAGGAGCACATTCAGCCAGAGACTCATTCCACCGAGATGCAACACAGAGCGTCATAGGAAGTCATTCCTGCCTGTGGCCATCAAACTTTACAACTCCTCCCTTGGAGGGTCAGACACCCTGAGCCAATAGGCTGGTCCTGGACTTATTTCCTGGCATAATTTACATATTACTATTTAATTATTTATGGTTTTATTACTATTTAATTATTTATGGTGCAACTGTAATGAAAACCAATTTCCCCCGGGATCAATAAAGTATGACTATGACTAAACTAACCCCATGATTCTTTCTGCTAGCCATCCTCCCCGACCTCCTCCTGCAAATATCTATCCAAATGCTCACAATCTTCTCCCAGTCACACCCACCCTCCTCTAATCCACTCTCCTGCACCTCCTCAATCTTTGCTCCCCCCAAACCTCCATTGCCGTGACCATCCTCCTCAACTTGCATCCTCATTGATCTTCACACTCCACAATGATGGAAGATAGTGCGAGTTTCCTGGTGTAAGGCCTATTCTGTTTTGAGTGTCCCCATTCGATGCCTCAGGGACATTGAGGCAGGTATAAGCTATTTACCCAGTCAGGTCTGTACTGCTGTTCTGTGAGATTATAAGTGATCTATAACCTTACCCAGATAACAGCTTTTGTTATTTGTTAACAAGGAACATCGATCCTCATGGAATAGTTTCCTCTTCATCAAAATGGTTCAGGAATAAACTGGCACGGTCACTACAACTGGGCCAGTTTCCTCACTCTTCTAGTCTAGCATCCAATTCAATAATATTTCATTTTGTGTTAAAGCCTTTTCAGGAAGCCTCATGAGGAAAAGAGATCAGTGCCCAACTGACAGGTGGCCAGTGATTGCGTTATGTTCCATAATGGACTTATTATCCAATGTCCTTTCCTATGAATGAATGAATAGCTAACACTGTTGCAAGTATATATTTGTGGATTACTTCTGAATATTTTTACCCTCACCCATAGCAAAACCTAATACTTTACACAGCTCACATCTCAGAACAATAATGAATAGCTTTTCTACACGAGTAAATGTTGCATTACCTCTGTTTGCACTTCTCTGTTTTCATTGTTGTTTAAGTTAAGTTTTCAGTAAAGCACACAAATAGGCGAAGATAATGGAAAAATGGAAAAAAAGAGATCCATTCTTCTGGAAATGTTCTTCTCCCCTGCCTTCTCTCTTAACTAAAATCAGCTGGTATTCCTTTCTCTTCCAGCATGACAAAAGGTTGCAGACTCAAATGTTGACTGTTTCTCTTTCTACAAATGCAACCTTATCTGCTGAGTGTTAGAATAAGAAAAAGTATATATAACATATCTAATAGTATACAGTACATATATACAGTATATACTGTATACATCAATTAAATCAAATTAAAAGAGCAAGAAAAGAAATAAAAATAGTGAGGTAGTGTTCATTGTCCATTCAGAAATCTGATGGCAGTGTTCCTAAAATGTTCAGTGTGTGCCTTCAGGCTCCTGTACCACCTCCTTGACAGTCAGAATCATTTAATGAAGGAGCTATAATCTCATTTGGACACTGTGACCTCCTCCCATGCTGACTTTGCACAGCTGCAAACTGAGCTTCCACTTAGCACACAGTTCTTGCTGGTTGTATTTTGTGCTGAAATAGAGGCCACAACATCAACCCTTAGATATCTCATCAAGGTTGGGTCATATCAGTATGTGAATGAACATATGAAGATATGAATTAGCTATAACACTGAGACTGGTGCAGCGTGATGTGACTGCCAAGATCAAATAACCAAATGTACAGTACATATGTACTAGGAGATGTTGGTGGGGGGTGGGTATGCCAAGCATTAATGAGGTCAAGTTCAAGTTCAGTTTATTGTTATTCAACTGTACACATGTATACCGTTAAACAAAACAATGTTCCTCGAGACTAACATGCACAACACAGTTGATATAGCTCAAACACATAAAGTAATATTACCACAAATAATAAGGTGCATTTATAACATGTTAAAAAATGAACAATATACACTACTGGCATTTCACATGTGATGAGACCTGGGTAGTGATTGTGAAAGGAAGTTCAGTAGACTTACTGAAGGAAGAAGCTGTTTTCCATCCTAAGAATTCTTGTCTTAATGCTATGGTACATTCTGCCTGATGGCAGATGTGTCAAAGAGATTGTTTGACAGATGGGAGGGATCATTGACAATATGCACTGCACCAGATTAATATTATGACGGGTGGAAGACAGGCTCCGAAGGTCCTCTCAGCAGTCTTCATAATCCTTTGTGGTCAGATGCTTTGCAATTCCCATACCAGACAGTGATGCAGCTGGTCAGAATACTTTCGATGATAGTCCTGCAAAAATTGGTTTGAATGGGGAGCAGAGCCTCAATCTCCTCAGGAAGTGTAGATGCTGCTGGGCTTTCTTGAGCAAAGAGGTGGCGCTGAGGGACCAGGTGATATTTTCTGTTACGTGCACTCCTGGAAACTTGGTGCTCCTAACTCTTTCCATGGTGGAGCCATTTATGTGCGGTGAGGAGTGGTCAGCCTGCACCTCCCCAAAGTCCATAATCATCTCTTTGTTCTTGTCCACATTGAGACTCAAGTTGTTGTGCTTGCACCATTCTACCAGCTGCTCTACTCCTCTCTGCACCCTGTTTCATCATTGTTGTTGAAGAGGCCAACCACTGTTGTGTCATCAGTGAACTTGACGATTCAGTTTGGGCTGGATCTGGCAGTGCAGTTGTGAGTCAGCTGTGTGAACAGCAGCAGGGTGAGTACACAGCCCTTGGAGAAGCCAGTGCTCAGCCCGATGGAGTTAGAATTGTTGCTGCCAATGCGGACTGACTGTGGCTTTTCCTTCAAGAAGCCCAAGATCCGGTTACAGAGAGATGTGTTGAGACACAGGTGAAGATGAGGTAGATTCTTATTGATAAGAATGCTGCTGGGTAACTCTTGAAGGTATATTTAATTGAACAGTGATTGGAGAGTACTGAAATTGGTATGCTATAACATTTTAAGATACATTCACTAACCTTGATTGTTGGTGTGAACTCTTTGAACTTTTGATAATACTGGCTTCTATGGCCACCTGCTCCCATGGGATACTACCCTTGTGTCGTGATAGTCTCCTGAGATACAGAACATCCACTCCAATTTTGAAACTTCACCAAGGCCTATAGTGTGGCGAGCTGCCTCCAATGCTTTCCAGATTAAGTTCCCTTCCTGGATGACAACCAGCACCTTATCCATTTAAATTGTGTCCTAATTTAGGAGGTGCAGCCAATCTTTAAATGGAGCTAACTATTTGCTACACCCATCTCCTACCAATACACGCAGTCAATCAACAGTGTGGCTGAGCACTGGTCAATTAAAAGAACAAGCAGCACCAAATTCCACTGCAGTAAATGGGTGTGAGTTATTTGCACAGTCCAGCCCTGCACCCATTTTCCAAGACTATCGTATTTTACTAAAGTGAAGATGATATTCAGCGAAACAGAACTAATGAATGTGTATTGCAGTTTGAGATGCAGACTAAACCCAGCTGCATTATTTTAAGTTTTCAGATAAGAAATGTTGTGCTGGTTGCTGTGAAGTGATTAGATGCTGGAGAGGAAGACCGTCCTCTGGCTCTGCTGATAACACACAATTTTACTTTTGCTCACGTTTCCACAATGCTTTCCCTTTCTAATCATTTAATGGAATTTGCATATTCATTCCTTCAGCATCTGCCAATGCACTCCTTTGGTCTATGTTGAAGAACAGTGTGGCTTTGCTGCAGGTATGGCATCCTACAATTTTTGCATGTTTCATGTAAATAACTCAGTTCAACTGTCAATACTCCAAGACCTATAGCAGTCTTAAAACCAGTTGGCACTGACTCCCAAATGGTTAAATAACGTTCAATGGTTCTTATGACCACGGGCAGAAAAGACAAAGCTGGAGCAAGAATCACACTCTATCGGTCTTACAATTCTGTTCAAGAGCCAACATAGCTGGATAGTTGGTAAAATGTCACGTGCCATACTTTCCATGGTTAGTAGGTAAGACCTCATATGACCAGATAAACAAAAAGGCTGACAGACTGCAGTCGGCTAGAAATGTAATTTCTCTTATCATTTTATGCTGAATGGTATGATACATTACAATAAAATATCCTTTCTGGTAGCAACCCTAAAGTCAGTACTGCTATCTGGGAAAAAATGGGGTGCCAGTGTCTTGAAAATGCTGGACAACAAGCCACAAATCCATTGCTGTCTCCAATTTGACCTCACAATGCTCCCTCCTGGTTTATTACTCAGTGGTTGAAACTTGCCCCAAATCAGACAGTAGATCCTTTTACAATGAATGAAAGCTAAGGTCCCATGAAGAGCTTAGTGTTGATGAAGTTTTAATTATTAACGCTGAATTTCACTTTTATATCTTACATAGTAACATATGGTTTTTGTCAAATACATTTACAGGGTTGGAATCAGGTTTACTGGGAAATGTCTTTTTAATCAGAGATTCCAAAATGCAGCTGCAATTATTGTTTCATCCCAATTACTCATCGTACTCATTCACTTTCACCAATGCCATTTAAACTGACTATGGTCAATTGTTCAGTTTGAATCTTGCAATTAGGTGGCCGATGAACAGCAAAAAAAAACAATAAGACTATTTAAAACATGTCATCAACTACTATAGTTTTGGAATCAGTTAACCTAAAATATTACATGCCTGATAGCAAAGTACAGCAGACTTACTGTATAAAGCTATCACTATGCAAACTGACAATGTAGTAGGGATTCTGTCACGGGCACTGTTTTGCATCTCAAGGTCACAGAAGTTGTAAACACTGAATTGGGCCTATATTGGGACTTTTGATTTGCAAGTGTTGTCATGGTTTAAAATTTTAGTGTTTTAAGTTAAAAAAAACACTATGAATGGTGGGGAGTTTGTAAACCTTGGTCACTGAGTCTTGCACAGTTCTAATCAAATACCACATTATAGGAGAGCTACAATGAACAAATTCTAATTTTATGGGAGAAAAGAATTGCCCAGATGCTATGTTATGTTCTGTTCTGTTCTGTCATTTTTTTCTTGCTCAAACCATCTGTTCCCTCGTAAGGAAATTATTAAACATGTTTGGCTTTGGTAGAAAAAGCTAGCTTTTGATGATCCCTTGTGTCTTGTTACTCTGTCTGCATTAAAAAGAAGAAAGCCACAATGCAAGTTATTTATCAGAGACAAGATGATGCAGTGCTTCCATTGTTTGGGAAGAACAGAAGCATGAGGAACTTAAGATGTGGCTACAAAATTGAGTTTTAGAGTATGTTTATATTATTGTGTGGTTGGAACTTTGCCCTGAATGAAACAGTATACTCTTTTCAGTGTAAGTTTTAGTCCTATGAAGCATATTGTCTAATAAAAAGTGTATGATGCAGTTTTAGTTAACAATGAAGAACTTCTTCTTTAACCCTTATGTGGTAACACATGCTTTTTTGCCAAATATGTTTGTTAGGTCAGTGTTATTCATTATGAACAATTACATTCACCCCACTTGACAAAGATTTGGAACAATACATTCCCATTTTGAGGGAAACTTTTAAGCAACCTGAATAGAGATCATGGGTGTACCAGTCTAAGACCAAGTATCTTTGCAGAATGAAATTAGCTTTGAGAAAGTAAGTTGGCAAGTAATTCTCTGTTTTTTTTAGTGAAGACTGGAAGGCCAAATTCCAAGGGAATATCCAAATAATACTAAACACAAGAAATTCTTCAGATACTGAAAATTCAAAGCAACATACACAAAATGCTGGAAGAACTCAGTAGGTCAGGCAGCATCCACAGGAATAAACAAAAGTCAACGTTTTGGGCCAAGATCCTTCTTTAGGACTGGAAAGGAAGGAGAAAGATGGCAGAATAAAAAGGTGGGGGTAGGGGAAGAAGGAAAGCTAAAAGGTGGTAGGTGAAGGCAGATGGGTGGGAAAGGTAAGGGGCTGGAAAAGAAGGAATCTGATAGGAGGGGAGAATGGACCATAGTAGAAAGGGAAGGAGGGGACCTAGGGGGAGGCGATAGGCAGGTGAGAAGAGGTAAGAGGCCAGAGTGGGGAATAGATGAAGAAGTGCAGGGGGGGGGGATTTTTTTTTAACCAGAAGGAGAAATTGATATTCATGCCATCAGGTTGGAGTCTACGTAGACAAAGGGTAGCCTCATTGTAGCAGAAGAGGAGCCAATGGACTGACCAGTTGGAACAGAAATGGGAATTTGAACTAAAATATAGGGCCACCAGGAAGTTCCACTTCTGGCGGATGGAATGGAGGTACCTGACAAAGCGGTGCCCAAATTTATGACGGGTCTCACCAGTGTAGAGGATGCCTTATTGGCAGCACTGGACATAATAGACAACCCCAGCAGATTTGCAGGTGAAGTGCTGTCTCACCTGAAAGGACTGCTTGGGACCCTGAATGTAGGTGAGGGAGGAAGTGAATGGGCAGGGTGTAGCACTTTGGCCACTTGCAGGGATAAGTGCTGGGAGGGAGATTGGTAGGGAGGGACAAATGGACGAGGGAATCACAGAGGAAGTGATCCCTGCAGAAAGTGGACAGTGGGAGGGAGGAAAAGATGTGTTTAGAGGTAGGATCCACTTTGAGATGGCAGAGGTTGCGGAGAATGATGTGTTGGATATGGAGGTTCATAGGATGGTAGGTAAGGGCAAGAGGAACTCTACCATTGTTAAGGTGGAGGGAAGATGGGGTGAGGCAGATTTCCAGGAAATGGAGGAGATATGGAGGAGATATGGGTGAGGGCTGCATCAATGGTGGAGGAATGGAAACCCCATTCTTTGAAGGAGGACGACAACTCTGATGTCTTGGAGAGGAAAACCACATCCTGGGAACATATGCAGTGGAGGGAAAGGAACTGAGTAAAGGGAATAGCATTTTTGCAGGAGACAGGGTGGGAAGAGGTAGAGTCAAGATAGCCATGGGAATCGGTAGGTTTTAAAAGATGTTGATCGACAGCTTGTCTAATAATACTTTCTTCCAGTTTTCTTGTTAAGATTCATGATTCTAATATGCAAAATCCATTGGTATTGTGTGCATTAGACTATCACTCCCCTGTGGCATACACAATGGTGGCCATTTGAACATAAGTGAGCAGCCACAAGAATTTCTAGGTTGGTGGGTATGTGGAAATGACTTGCCATGATAGAGGCAGGCACAGTTACAATGTTTAAAAAGCATTTGCACTGGTATATGGGTTGGATGGGTTTAGAAAAATAAGGGCAAAATGCAAGCAAATGACGTGGATGTGTTGGGCCATAGGGCCCGTTTCCATGCTGTAGAATGTTATGAATCCATTAATAATACTACATAACTATAAAGATTTTCAGAGTTAAAAAGGGAATAGCAACAATAAGTCTATTGTAGATTCAGGTTCTATACCATTCCTGCAAACGGGCTGCAAGCTGACAATAAAAAGTCCAAGTGCCTAAAAGGATTTTATTTATCCCTCAGTTGGCCTGGCCACCTGGAGGCAAAAAAAAAAGACATACAGAAGCTATTGCAAAAAAACTGAATACAAATTATTCCCAAAGAAACCTGAAAAGAAAATTAAACAGTATTCTAAAAGACAGGTGATTAATACTTAGAAAGTGAGTTCTGTGATTGTTGATCACTGTCCGCATAACCCTTTAACAACTTTGGCAAAATTGTCTCAGCTTTTCAGAATTTAAGTCGTCACAGATGACTGCAATTTCTTCCTAGTACTTTGACAATTTCATCTAAAGGGTAGTTGGTATAAGTGCAAAGCATATACAGTAAATACACAATGTAAATAAAAGGTAAGACTTTTACCAAGAGTCTTTTATGTACATCCTTAGTGTCTTCAAAACAGTTCACATCTAACTTCCTTCCAAATGTAGTCACTTGTTATTATATAGTAAACTCTGTAGTCTATTACAACATAGCAAAGCCCAATCAACAGTGCTGATGACATTACAAGTTAATCTGGGTTTTTTTTGCTGTTGATTAGGAGATAAATACTGGTGAGATTCTGAGCAGAAAGTCTTCCTACCTCTGAATAGATTCACGAGATACGCATTTTATGTGCAACTCAGCGGCAACATAGAGCCTTGGTTTAACGCCTTGCTTGAATTTGATAATTGGGGCAATTTTCTCAAGATGTTTCACATGCATTAAGTTGAAATTCAAGCTTAGTCTACAATAAACAAACAATAGCATCTTTATAAAAGAATTGAAGCTTGTGTTAACACCCAGAACTAAATTAAATTCCTTGCTGTTGCACAATAAACCATGATTTAAAGTAACATCTTCTCCAACAAATTAATGGGATTAAACTCTTCAACACAGAGAATTCAACAATTTATCATTTGCTATTATCACTTTTCTCTAATCAATTGGAGAAGACATCAGGGACTTTCTGGGACATGTTGTCAAGACTTTACACCAGAAATATTTGTTCTAGAACTTTCTTGAGGACATAAGCAAAGGCATTGTCTTATTGTATACCCTATGGGAGTGTTAGGGACCACCAGTTACTATTGTTCCCATTATCTTTAGAATGATTAGGAGGAAGAGATGAGTCTGGATAAAGCAGAATGCTTCAGTAAGGAGAGATAGAACATCTCCTGCACTTTTATACTCCTTGATGCTCTGAGGGCACAGAACATCCTCAGGGCCTTCTCAACAAACCTTCTGTGAGGCCATTGGGACATGACTGTGAGCTAGCTTGAAAAGTGCCATTGTTGCAGGATGGTGAATAGAAAGAATTATAGGGCTAAGGCCTTACATTCAGGTTAGGGAAGAAAAATGGATGTGGCAGGTCTGTGCTCATAGTGGTGAAAGGGAGTAATCACTGAGTCAGCAGCTTAAGAAGGGAAATCCTAGTATCACAGTTGAAGATCATCCAAAAATTATGGCATGGGGACCAAAATGATCAGCAAATGACCAGAGTAATGAGTGTCAAGATTAGCCCCAAGTGGTTTAGGGCAAGGATAGCGATGCAGTGGGGTGGATGATGGTATATGAAACATTGTTGAGGATCCCTACCGCCCAGCCCAAATTTCTTTGACCCACTACCCTTAGGAAGGAGGTACAGAAGCATCAGGACTAGGATTGCCAGACTGGGTAACAGCCTCAGGCTGATGGGGGACTAAGGAATACCCTGCCTCCATTGATGTCTTGTCACTTGCACAGCAAACTGTTTACTGTTTACCTATTCTGCACACTTCACATGCATTTTGAATGATATTTTATTAACTTATTTGTGGTAATATTTGGATTACGTGCTGTGTGTGAGATATATTTTGTGGGTGCACCTTACTCCGGAGGGATGTTGCTGTTTTTGGTTGTATATATGAACAGTCAGATGACAACATACTTGAATCTGAGGTGTGGATTTGAAGATTAAGGCTTCACTTGAGGGCCTTACTGGATCACAGGGTTTGGCAGGTTAAGATATCAGCATTTTGAAACCTGTACTTCAGAGAATCAGCAGCTGCACAAGGACAGGTTTGATGCAGGGTAGGAGATTTCAGAACCATTAAAAGTCAGCGAGAGACTGGCTTGATAAGGATCCATGTGCAATATGACATTCAGTAGACAATATGCTCCCTCAATGGCTAATGATAGTTGCTCCCAGACAAATCTAGTCCAATTTTCCTAGCAGTACTTTAATACTGCTTTATTCCAGGCATCTTTTTCCCATTTGTTCATTGTTAGAGGCTGGGCACTTCTGCCAGTCCTGCACTGATTGTCCATCCCCAGTTCTCCTTGAAAGGGTTGTGGTGAGCCTCTTCATCTAACTTCTGAGAGCTTCTGGTGAAGATACACCAACAACTTTTCAGGGGAGTTTGCAGATGGAGGGATTTCCTTGAGCCTGAAGCCTTTGTCTTTTTGAGGATAGAAATCACATTTTGGAAAGTACTCTTGGAGTATTGGACTGCTCTTTGTAGAAGGGACACTGCAGCCATAGTGCACTGGCAGCAACGGATATTAAAAATGGTGGTTGAGGTACCAATCGTTTCTGACATTAAGGTGATAACAAGGGTATAAGGTTGATCAAGATTCCAGAATTCTCCATTAATTTTGCATGATAATGCAAAACAACATTACAGTGCTCTTACTTGGTCGAGGGGTTTCAGGTTATAGTCATACTTTATTGATTCTGGGGGAAATTGGTTTTTGTTACAGTTGCACCATAAATAATTAAATAGTAATAAAACCATAAATAATTAAATAGTAATATGTACATTATGCCAGGAAATAAGTCCAGGACCAGCCTATTGGCTCAGGGTGTCTGACCCTCCAAGGGAGGAGTTGTAAAGTTTGATGGCCACAGGCAGGAATGACATCCTATGACGCTCAGTGTTGCATCTCCGTGGAATGAGTCTCTGGCTGAATGTACTCCTGTGCCCACCCAGAACATTATGTAGTGGATGGGAGACATTGACCAAGATGGCATGCAACTTAGACAGCATCCTCTTTTCAGACACCACCGTGAGAGAGTCCAGTTCCATCCCCACAACATCACTGGCCTTACGAATGAGTTTGTTGATTCTGTTGGTGTCTGCTACCCTCAGCCTGCTACCCCAGCACACAACAGCAAACATGATCGCACTGGCCACCACAGACTCGTAGAACATCCTCAGCATTGTCCGGCAGATTTAAAGGACCTCTTTCTCCTCAGGAAATAGAGACAGCTCTGACCCTTCTTGTAGACAGCCTCAGTGTTCTTTGACCAGTCCAGTTTATTGTCAATTCGTATCCCCAGGTATTTGTAATCCTCCACCATGTCCACACTGACCCCCTGGATGGAAACAGGGGTCACCGGTACTTTAGCTCTCCTCAAGTCTACCACCAGCTCCTTAGTCTTTTTCACATTAAGCTACAGATAATTCTGCTCACACCATGTGACAAAGTTTCCTACCGTAGCCCTGTACTCAGCCTCATCTCCCTTGCTGATGCATCCAACTATGGCAGAGTCATCCGAAAACTTCTGAAGATGACAAGACTCTGTGCAGTAGTTGAAGTCCGAGGTGTAAATGGTGAAGAGAGAAGGAGACAAGACAGTCCCCTGTGGAGCCTCAGTGCTGCTGATCACTCTGTCGGACACACAGTGTTGCAAGCACACGTACTGTGGTCTGCCAGTCAGGTAATCAAGAATCCATGACACCAGGAAAGCATCCACCTGCATCGCTGTCAGCTTCTCCCCCAGCAGAGCAGGGCAGATGGTGTTGAACGCACCGGAGAAGTCAAAAAACATGACCCTCACAGTGCTCGCTGGCTTGTCCAGGTGGGCGTAGACACGATTCAGCAGGTAGATGATGGCATCCTCAACTCCTAGTCGGGGCTGGTAGGTGAATTGGAGGGGATCTAAGTGTGGCCTGACCATAGGCCGGAGCAGCTCCAGAACAAGTCTCTCCAGGGTCTTCATGATGTGGGGGGTCAGTGCCACCGGTCTGTAGTCATTGAGGCCGCTGGGGCACGGCGTCTTCGGCACAGGGACAAGGCAGGACATCTTCCACAGTACAGGAACCCTCCGGAGCCCCAGGCTCAGGTTGAATTCATGGCGAAGTACTCCACATAGCTGAGGAGCACAGGCTTTGAGCACCCTGGTACTGACACCATCCGGTCCTGCAGCCTTGCTTGGGTTGAGACGTTTCAGCCGTCTTCTCACCTGTTCAGCTCTGAAGCCCACCATGGTGGTTTCGTGTGGGGAAGGGGTATAGTCATGACAGCAGGGTGGGGGACTGTGAGGAGGGGTAGGAGGGGAGAGTGGAATATGTGTTGGTTGGGGGCCGACAACAGATGACTCATGTGGGGGATGGGCAGGGGCCACAATGTCAAATCTGTTAAAGAACAGGTTAAGTTCATTGGCCCTGTCCACACTGCCTTCAGTTCCTCTGTTGCTAGTTTATCAGAACCCAGTGATGGTCCTCATCCCCCTCCAGACCTCTCTTATATTGTTATGCTGGAGTTTCCAATCAAGCTTCCTCCTGTACCTGTCTTTAGCTTCCCTGATCCTGGCTTTCAGGTCCCTCTGTATTGCCCTCAGCTCTTCCCTATTTCCATCTCTAAACGCCCTCTTTTTAGTGTTCAGGATGTCCTTAATGTCCTTTGTCACCCATGGCTTGTTATTTGAATAACAAAGGACAGTTCTTGTCAGAACATTGCAGTCCACACAGAAGTTGATGTAATCAGTGATGCACTCTGTGAGCCCATCAATATCCTCTCCATGTGGCTCACAGAGTGCCTGCCAGTCTGTCACCTCAAAACAACCCTGGAGCGCCTCGTAAGCCTCCTCTGACCATTTCCTCAATGTCCTCGAGGTTGCAGGTTTACTCTTCACCAGAGGCACGTAGCAGGGTTTTAGATGCACCAGGTTGTGATCTGACCTTCCCAGTGGGGGGAGGGGGGAGGAACTGTATGCATCCTTAACGTCACACGAGATGGTAATGAGGTTATGGGGAAAATGGTCATTCAATCTAGAGGGAAAAAAATCAACCACATAATGCTAAAAGTTATAGTTTTAAGCAATTTGAATTTCTTGACAACCTGCTTAGACATGAAAGTATTAGTATTATCCCCAAGTAAATCTGATATTAATTACCAGTAGCAATCAGCATTAAATTAACAGTCTCACTTGCAAAGATCCCAGTAATCGTTAGTGTGACAAATATAAATGCCAGCCTGCCTCAGAATAGGGAACTCTCCCAAGGTTAGGATTAAGATGCATTGCTTGGGGCAGTGTAGCAGACATTTTATTTCAGTAAAGGCATTTTGTTACAGACCTTGAAATGTTGTATGCTAAAGGCAAAAAAAAAGTCAAAATATTCACAAATTTAACATTGTCATTTCTATTTCGAATAGACAAAAATCCAGTTAAAATTAATTATTAATTTTTTTTAAAAACATGGATAACCTTTGGACGCTGCATTATATTTCTTGGGTCCAATCCATGAATTTACATTTATTAATCTCCTTCCAAAAACTTGAAAATGCTTTACAGTCAGATGGGTCCAAAACATGAGGTTACTCAAAAGGATTTTTGTGCTCTCTGATGCTGGCACTGAAGTAATTTGCAAAGGCCTGAGTGTCTAATAATTTTCAGGGATAAAGATTAAATTGTAAAATCACCATTCTTCTTTTAATGCCATGTATACTGTAGGCAGTATGGCTGTGGTTTCATATTTTTTCCGCTTTTTCCACAATGGTCTGCACTGAGCTCAATGCCTTTGAGATGGTCTTGTACCTTTCCCCAGAACTGTGCTTCTCTGTTATTTCCCTGGCTTGTCTTGAATGCTCTTTTGCCTTCCTTTTCGTTTGGTCTGTTGAAAATCCATATACCATACTGCTGGACCTTACAGAGAGAGGGATTATTTATTCTTTAGAATTCTTGTGTCCCTGAGGAAAGTTAGTAGAGAAATTACAAAGGGGATGAATACTTTTTCAGCCTCACAATTTTAGTTTCTAATTTTTAGTAAATTGTTGATATGTTGGAATATTTATTTTAATTTCACATGCACAATGTTTTGTAGATTAGCTCAAAAATGTACTTCAATATATTTAAAATTTAGAAAATGAGACAGTAAAATGTAAAAATAGTTCTTGGGGCTGAATACATTTTCAAGACACTGTAGGTCAGGCCACCACTGCCCCCCCCCTCTAAATTTTGTCACTGGCACTTGTAAGAGAGGCTACTGCGATGCCAACAGTCACCCTGAGTGAGCTGCAGAAGTCAGTGTCTGCAACTGGAGATGAAGTTCATGGCTCCTCAATCTCTAAGACCTTGCACAAAAAGAGTATTTATCAGAATCAGAAACAGGTTTATTATCACCAGCATGCGACGTGAAATTTGTTAACTTAGCAGCAGCAGTTCAATGCAATGCATAATCTAGCAGAGAGAAAAAAAACATATTAAATAAACAAGTCAATTATGTATATTGAATAGATTTAAAAGAATGTGCAAAAACAGAAATACTGTATATTAAAAAAAGTGAGGTCGTATCCAAAGCTTCAATGTCCATTTAGGAATCGGATGGCAGAGGGGAAGAAGCTGTTCCTGAATCACTGAGTGTGTGCCTTCAGGCTTCTGTATCTCCTACCTGATGGTAACAGTGAGAAAAGGACATGCCCTGGGTGCTGGAGGTCCTTAATAATGGATGTTGCCTTTCTCAGACTCCGCTCCCTGAAGATGTCCTGGGTACTTTGTAGGCTAGTGCCCAAGATGGATCTGACTGGATTTACAACCTTCTACAGCTTCTTTCGGTCCTGTGCAGTAGCCCCTCCATACCAGACAGTGATGCAGCCTGTCAGAATGCTCTCCACAGTGTAACTATAGATGTTTTTGAGTGTATTTGTTGACATGCCAAATCACTTCAAACTCCTAATGAAGTATAGTCGCTGTCTTGCCTTCTTTATAACTACATCAATATGTTGGGACCAGGTTAAATCCTCAGAGATCTTGACACCGAGGAACTTGAAGCTGCTCACTCTCTCCACTTCTGATCCCTCTGAGGATTGGTATGTGTTCCTTCGTCTTACCCTTCCTGAAGTCCACAATCAGCTCTTCCGTCTTACTGACGTTGAGTGCCAGGTTGTTGCTGCGGCACCATTCCACTAGTTGGCATATCTCACTCCTGTACACATTTATGGTGTTTATGGAAGAATGGCAAGGAAGAAGCCCTGGCTCAAAAGAAACATATCCTTGCCCATAAGGTCTTTGTAAAGCGTTACTTAGAAAATAATGTAAAGATGTGGAAGAAGGTCTTCTAGTCAGATGAGACTAAAGTGGAACTTTTTGGCCTCAACACTAAGTGGTACCTGCGGCGCAAACCTAATACTGCGTATCAGCCAGGTTACACGATCCCTATCGTAAAGTATGGTGGAGGAAGCATCATAATATTGGAACACTTTTCAGCAATAGGGACTGGAAATCATGTCAGGATTGATGGGAAGATGAATCCTGCTAAATATGGAGAGATCCTGGATTAAAGCCTGCCAACCTCAACCAGAAAGCTTAAACTGAGAAGGAAGTTCGTCTTTCAACAGGACAACGACCCAAAACACACTACCGGAGCAACCATGGAGTGGTTTCAAATGAAGAAAATTGATGTCATTGAGTGTGACCTTAACCTGATCAAACATTTCTGGCAAGATCTCAAGATTGCTGTCCATTGCTGCTCCACAACTGACTTGGCACAGCTTGAAAAATTTTGCAAGGAGGAATGGATAAATCTTGCTCCATCACATTGCGCAAACTTCACAAAGACTTATCCAAAAAGACTACAGGCTGTAATAGATGAGAGAGGTGGTTCAACTAAGTACTGAACAAAGGGAGATGAATACTTTTGAACTGCTGACATTTCAGCTTTTGAATTTTTAGGTTTTTCATGCTTTATAATTTTCCCTGTTTTTGAGCTCTACTGTGAAATAAGGAGCATGTGATTCACAAATAAAAATTCTCAGTTGTAATACTCATTTATCATTTATGTGAACAAAGGGTTGGTGGTTGAATACTTTTACAAGGCACTGTTGGCACAAAATTTGACCACTTGATCCATCGAGCATGTTCTCCCATTCAATTATGGTTGATTTTTTTTCAAACCCATTTCCACCATAACCCTAAACCACTTGACCAAGTCAGAGCACTGTAATATACACCATCTGTAAGATGCAACATACCAACTGACCAAGGCTTCTCTACGTACCTCTACCTCCCATGGGAACATCATCTGGAAATATGTCTCCAAGTTACATATCATCCTGATTTTGATATTTTATCACTATTTCATTATTGTTACTGAGCCTACAACCTGGAATCAACTACATAGCAGTGCTAGGGGAGTATCTTCACCACAAAGATTGCATTAGTTCAAGTTTTCACCACTATCTTCTTGAGAACATTAAGGGAGGGGTACTAAAAACTGACCATGCCCTCCCTTCATTTCTAAAGTCACTAAAATGTTGCATTCAAGAACCAGAAAGATCTATTAGGCTGCTGGAATCTCCAAAGATCCACCCAATGGGAGTGCTAAACCTAGATTATTGGGTCAGGATTTGTTTTTTAATTACTCACATATGATGGGGGATTTACTGGCAGGCTAGAATTTATTACTGTTCCTTACTTGTCTCTTGAGAGGGTGACAGTAAGAAAAACATGGACCAGATTGTGAGGTTAAAATGGCAGTAAAATTGTCAGCACTTCCTGTCATTGCACTGAGAAAATGACAGCAACTTTGGGAATTCTGTATATGAGTTATATTAATTCAGAAATTTTAATCTTAAAGATGAATCTGTGATTCGTTGCTTGCCCATAGGCTGTGATGTTTTGTCGGATTCTCCAGCAATAAGGAGAGTCAGTGAAATGACAAAAACTTTGTGTTTTCACAGAGGATTCTCATTGTAAAATACATGAAAGTTTCCCTTCTGCCACATGAGATCAATATCACCCATAACTTCTTATAGAAGCCAAGAGGGGCGTAAAATGGCCGGCGAAGTGCTGAACATATCACTGGCATCCTTCCCTCTCTGTTCAATTCAATCAAAAAAAATCAGACAACTAAAATTCAGCACTTTCCAGAAAAAAACTGCAGATGTTGGAAATCCAAAACAAAAGAATGAAAATTCTGGAAACATTCATCATGAGAATTAACACCAGCACCTCTCCCACTGATACCACCTGGCCTGCTGAGTGCCTTCAGCATTTTATTGACTTATTTATTGAGATACGGCGCAGAATAGGCCTTTCCGGCCCTTCAAGCCACACCACCCAGCAACCCCTCAATTTAATCGCATGGGACAATTTACAATAACCAATTAACCTACCAACTGGTACATCTTTGGATTGTGGGAGGAGACTGGAGCACCCGGAGAAAACCCACATGGTCACGGGGAGAACGTACGAACTCCCTACAAACGGTAGTGGGAATTTATCTCATCTCCTGATTCCAACTGCTATCTGGCTGCATTTTCTTCACATTTGAGCTCGGCAAACTTTACCAATCTCAGCTCATCTGATTAACATACTTTGTTGATACTTTTTTTTGCTGCATTTCACAATACAGAAACTTTATGTGATATTAGCACTTAACAGTTAAATTCAGTCTGATCACATAAACCTTAACAGATTTAGAGCTTTGGATTTGGGATAGGTGGTCGATGGAGCCAATTAGATTGTTAACCTCTGCACCAGAAACAAGCCCAGACAATTTTAACTGCTGGCTGTTGTTATTATTGAGCAGGATAGTGGAGGAGAAGTGATTTAATGAGAGGTGGGTGGTGCATACCAATTAGTGGCTCAGCTTGGATGGTTTCCGAGCAGAGAAATGGAAGAGTCCAAGAAAGCAGAAGTCTAATCTCACATAGTCAAATCTAATGGACTCTTAATTTTCACTGGCTTCCTTTGGTGCCAAATAATTTTGTTTGTCTATACCCAGTCAATGGTAAAATTGAGTCCAGTGGTGCAGCCAAATCCTTATCTGTGTATGACAGACAGAAACTTGCCAAGTGTGAGTCAGCCACTTGGCTGCCAGTCTAAGCCTATATGAAGTCATGATCCAGGATGATCCCCAGTAAGTAAGGGACTGGGGATATTTTAAATGGACACCTGAAATAGGGTTAATATTGCCCTCAGTACTTGCATCTTCATGCAAAAATCATTAAGAGATATTTTTGATTTACATCTGTTTCAAAATCTGCATTAAATCCTGCAAAGATGCACGATAAGCCTTGAAATTACCAGCTATCAGAGAGTTGCTACTCTACTTCTTCATATCTCACCTCCATAAACAGTCTGATTGAAACCCACTTTTTGTATCCCTATTGCTTACCACCTTCAGGCAACATTTCCTCAACCTTCCCTTGTAAATTCACACCAAAATGTTTACAAATATAACATCTTCCTGTTCAAATTGGCAGTTTAAGGAGCAATGAGTTATAATATATTCAGCATATTCTATTTACCAATGACATTCTTAGCTGGACCCATGGAGCGCCTCTATTCAATTTAATTGATTTGGTTGCTATAAAAATACTTTGTTTCTGCAGTTAGTTCATATGAAGATGCTACATAGCCATCAACAAACATCTTATCCATTAGACAGTTCACTCTCCCAATCTCTATGACATTAACAGCCCAAAAAAGGTGAAAAGGAGGTGTGATGGATATTCATATTTCAGGGCCCAAGGGGCTTATTGTGAACCTCAGCTTTCTAGCACAGCAGCATGGCCCTTCCAAAGGTCAAAGAGTTGAATTTGACTAAATTAATCTTCTAATTTATATTCCAGGGGTAGGCACTCTTAAGCACAAATGATTTTCTAGCATGTGTTATTCATTAATTTGAGGTAAACATAAGTAGATGTACTTAAGTGGGTAATTCCCATATTTCAAGTTCTTTTTTATGGGATTTATCTGGCCCACCATCCGCTCATTAATATGCGATCCGGCCCACAGAGGCAAAAAGGTTGCCAACCCCTGTTATATTCCTTGCTTAGCCTCTTGTCGTAAACAAGAGAAGAATCAGGCTCTTGTTAGCCCATAATTTAATCAAGTGAAAGGATAGGGTCCATGTTGGCCTAACTAATCATTACATTCACCCGGCCTAACAAATGTAACTGTAAATTATGTCAACTAGCAGAAAAACAATATAAATGTCAACTAGAAACAATACAGTAGGAAGCAGTCAGGATTGTTAGGAATGACAATGTGGATGACAGAAAGACCTAGAGTTCATTCCTCTGCATTCAGTTTCTGTAATGGACAACTTGTTCACCTGCAATTCTTCAGAATATCTTTTCAGTTTGTAAGAATTTTACCTGTGTTTAGAAATCGTTTGTAGTTTAGAAATATCTTTTAATTTGTAAATCTTTATAAGTTAAAAATTCTCTGTGTTTTAAGTCTATGTTAAGAATGATGTGTCTACATTAAACGTGTGCCACTAAAGTAAAATGAATTATGTTTTAAACTACTTTGTTAGCTGGAAGTATCCCTTCCTCAGTAGGGAGGGGGCCCACTGCTCAAATAGTGAATATTGACAGCTAGCCCTTGCCATGAAGACTAAACTGTGAAGTAAACTAGTCCTTGAAGTATAGATTGACACAGTACAACTTCCTTAAAGTGAGGGTTCTTGGAGATGGTTCTTTTGCATAGGGCTTAAAGCCTTCTCTTAAGTTTAGAATTTTGTGGGTAGGAGACTCAATATCATCACAGAGGGAAAGGAACTGTAGATGATTCTGTAGCAATGCAGAACAAATAGGTAGCTCACCTCAAAAGAAATGTGAATTGCACGCTTCTGGATTGGTCCTCAGTGAAATGGCGTCATCCATCATGTACAAATTTCACAAGGTAGCTCTTTGATGGGTGTTGGACCCCACGACTTTGGTAGCAGAACCAATATCTGATTGCTGCTGAACTACAATAAATTCTGCATGTTTGGGCAGCTGAATTGATATAGCCAAAACATCAATTCCTACTCCTATGTGCCTCATGATGAGGAGCTGTATAGTTGATACATAAGTGATCTGTTCTAAAGTTATACAAATTTCCATTTAACATCAGTCATTAGCCCCAATGTAGCTATAATAGGCAGTATGTCAGGCTAGGCCTCTGTGTAGTAAAAATTCAATACAAACACACTTTCATATCCTATAACATCATGCCAGAGGCATAACGATATACAATATAATAAAGGCCATTCTGTTCACCACGTGCACACTGACCAGTGCGCATTTGTCAATATTTATCTAATCTTTAAGTACTTAGTCTGTGGTCTTCAATGCCTAACCAATTTGAATACTTGTCTAGAAACTTCTGAAATGCTGCTGGGGACTCTGCTCACCCCACTCTTCCCAGTAGTGCACACCAAGTTCTCAATGTTCTCTTGGTGAAAAAAGGCCCCCCTTATATATATCCTAAAATGTTCCCTTCATCTTGAATCTATGTCCTCTAGTTTTATCTACTTCTGTTAAGGAGAATATAATCTTGTAGAGGTCAATCATGTCCCCTCTTTAAACTCCACCACTCCACCCACAGAAATCGACATGGCCTCTCCAGTCTCATAACTAAAAGGCTCTATCCCAGACAACATACTGGTGAATCTCCACCACAAGCCTCTCCAATGCCTTCTCTAGTGTGGCGACTAGAAATGCAAGCAGTATTCCAGCTGAAGTCTGACCAATGTATTATAAAGTTGGAGCATGACCTCTCTGTGATATAATCAGTACCTCAACTAATGAAGACTAGCTTCCACACTTTCTTCTGCCTCACCAATGTCAGAGTTCATATACTTCCTTCCAACTCACTGGGATCCCAGTCCCACACTCCCTTTGACTCACCACGGCCTAGTTTCCTGCATTGCCCTCTGACTGACTGGCTCTCTTTGAACTAATTTCCTAACTTACCAGGGCAATGCTAGAGTTTTTATTTATTATGACATTGTGTAGTATCTTAAATAATGAAATTATTTATGCCAGCATTTATAGCAAGAAGATTCGAGTACAGGAGCAGGGAGGTACCACTGCAGTTGTACAAGGCCTTGGTGAGACCACACCTGGAGTATTATGTGCAGTTTTGGTCCCCTAATCTGAGGAAAGACATCTTGCCATAGAGGGAGTACACAGAAGGTTCACCAGATTGATTCCTGGGATGGCAGGACTTATATGAGGAAAGACTGGATCGATTAGGCTTATGCTCATTGGAATTTAGAAGATTGAGGGGGGATCTTATTGAAACATATAAAATCCTAAACGGATTGGACAGACTAGATGCAGGAAGATTGTTCCCGATGTTGGGGAAGTCCAGAACGAGGGGTCACAGTTTGAGGATAAAGGGGAAGCCTTTTAGGACCGAGAGTAGGAAAAACTTCTTCACACAGAGAGTGGTGAATCTGTGGAATTCTCTGCCACAGGAAACAGTGAGGCCAATTCATTGGCTATATTTAAGAGGGAGTTAGATATGGCCCTTGTGGCTAAAGGGATCAGGGGGTATGGAGGGAAGGCAGGTACAGGGTTCTGAGTTGGATGATCAGCCATGATCATACTGAATGGCGGTGCAGGCTCGAAGGGCCGAATGGCCTACTCCTGCACCTATTTTCTATGTTTCTGCGTTTCTATGAAATAAAAATATGCTTAATAGGAACAACATCAAATAGTCAGAAATGTGGATAGATCATCTTTGATATAGTATCAAACAGGAACTATACCATCAGCTATCCATTTTACACCGCATAACTGATTGCTACACCATTGAACCACAGTTCAGATCCACCTGGTAGGTCACAGAGCTCCAACAGGCCATGGATAGCCAATTAGCTGAATTGTTGGTGCAAGTTAAAATAAGTGAGTATGATTTACTTGTCATTACAGAGATATGGCTGCAAGTGACTAAGGTTGAGAATGAAATATTTCAGGGTACTGAAGTTTAGAAGATAGCAAATGGAAAAGGAGGAAGGATAACCTTCATAATAATGAATGGGATAAAAGTAAAAGGCTTACACGGTTGCCAAAATTCCACGGTTGGGGAATTGGGATAGAACACTAATCTAGCAAGAACAGTGAAATTTCCTTTTGTTACTGTGAACTCTTTACAAACGGAGACAGGAGAAATTATACTGGAGAGTGAGGAAATGGCAAAGAAATAAAACTTTGCTTGTATCTTTACCCAAGAAGACAGTAAACTTTCACAAGTAGTGAAGCACAATTGGTAAAGAGCAAATGAGGCACTCAAAAATTTATATATCCTCATAATTGATTACAGGCATTTCATGTTTCTAAAGAAAGTGGTAGAGGAATGCTGCTCGTTATCCTTCAAAATGCAGCAGATTTTCGAACAGTTCACGAAGATTGGAAGGTAACAAATGTAGCCCCACTATTTAAGAAAATGGAGAGTGGGGGAAACAAAAATTACAAACCAGTTAGCTTGACATCAGAATTAAGAAATTAGGAAAAAGTGATTTATTTATTTATTAATAGAGTGTGAAATAGACTCTTCCAGCTATGCCGCCCCAGCAACCCCTGACTTAACCCTAACCTAATCATTGAACCATTTGTAGTGACTATGGAACCTACTCAGTATGTCTTTGGACGGTGGGAGGAAACCCACACATTCCACAGGGAGGTCTTACAGAGACTCCCGACAGAACAGTGCCGAACAGGGTTTGGTAAAAGGTCACTTAAAAATTGAAGTAGGACAGTGCAGAATCAACATTGATCTATTTAAAAAAAAACCATGGTTGATAAAATCTTACAGGACTGGACAGATTATTTGTGAGGATGAGGGTGATGACTAAAAATAAATATGTAAAACAATATGATATTATGAATGTCAAAATAAAGTGTTTGCTGATTTATTCTTTTAGGTTGTAAATTTTTACTTTTGTAACTCCAAAACATAAAACTAATTGAAAGAAAAACATGGGGGCCAGCTAGTGGCGCAATGACATCAGCGCCGGACTCTGGAACGGAGGTTCCCGAGTTCGAACCCAGTCGGGTCCGCTCCCGAGTACGCTCTCCATCCGTGCCCGGTTGAGTGTCGAGATCACAACTCGACCTCGTAAAATAAAGGGAAAAATACTGCGAAATGTTTGTGTGAGGAGTGGCGTGCCACACAGTCTCTCTCTCTCACTCTGCGCCTTGTAAAGGCATGAAAAAGACATCATCCCGCCAACATCGGACACGCACACACAGACACACATGCCAAAAAAAAGAAATAAAGAAAAACATGGAGCTGGGAGAGGAGTGTCTTAGTTTCATTTTACTTCAAGCGAGGTGCGCAGTATAACATGGAGGCGTAGTAACCTATGCCATTCACCTACTTTTACATACAACCTGTAATGAATTATCTAAACAAGCAATGCTTAATCAAACAATATATTTTACAATATTACTCAAATATTACTGAAATATTAATACACACTCTTTCCTGCTTAGCTGGCTGGTGGCATCAGCGCCGGACTTCGGAGTGAAGGCTCCAGAGTTCAAATTCAGCCGGCTCCCTTGCACACTTTCCATCCGTGCTGGGTTGAGCGTCAAGCTAGCAACTCAGCCTCGTAAAACTAAGAAAGCCTGCTAAAAAAAAATGCCGACATGACAGCATCCCAATGACTCCACTCGGAGTTAAGGGCTTTCTTCTTCTTCTTCTTCTTCCCTGCTTAGCTCTAAACTCCAACTCAATACAGAATGCCTCTCAACTACTGTATATGCACGGTATACTATATAATAAATCCACAGCATAGTAAATTTTAAATTGTCTCATTCAGGCCCAAAGATTAATTACTGTGGAGGGTGTCTTACTCTTGTGGGATAATGTCTTTCCTGACCAGGCAGGTCACTCTGCTTGGCAGGTGAGACTTGTGGCTGTGAAACATTCTCAGGTTCTGGGGCCTTCTCTGTGGTGATTGTAGGAGTTGATTCTGGGACGGCAGGAAATGGTTTTGACAGCTCTGAATACCTTTCTTTTGGACATGCTGGCATCCGAAACAGTGCATGACAAACTGCTCGATCTGTTGATCTATCACAGACCACCAGACAAAGCTTTGAGCCAAAGCTTTCATTTTGAGCACATCTAGATGACCAGCACGTAGCTCCTCCAACATTTCAGCTCTCAACTTGGATGGTACAATAACTCTCAATCCCACATAAAACAACCTCTGTCAAGGGCAAGTTTATCCTGGTGCTTGGAAAAATGGAGAAACTGGGATTTCCGCTGTACAATCCAGCCATTTTGAGAATAGATTTGCAACAGTGTGCAGTCTTTTCTGGTTTCCCTTTGGACCATCTCTGCCATAATACAGAGACTTCCTATTTGCGTTAGGGAGATTTCATCAAGAGGGGTATCCTCTTTTGTAAATTTTTCCAGGTATTTCCTTGTCCAAGGGTAAACCAGACAATCCCATCAGCATTTCCATGGTTAGTCATCCTCTTGAATTCGATCTTGTAATTGTGTACTCCAAGAAACAGAGCCCATCTCTGAATTTGTGCTGCTGCTGTTAGTGGAACACCTGTGGAGTGAAAATTGACACTAGTTGTTGATGATCAGTAATGAGGGGAAACTCTCTTTCATACAAGTACTGGTTGAAACGTTTTACACCCAAATCAGATTCAAGGCCTCTGTCAATCTGTGCGAAATTTTCCTCTGCAGCGGTAAGGGGACGTGATGCAAAAGCTATCACCCACAGCACACAACACAAAATATTACTATAAACAAGTTAATAAAATACAATTCAAATGCATGTGAAGTGCATAGCACTGGTAAGCAATAAACAGTACAAGTCAACAGCTTGATGTCTGCTCTCAAACACATCTCTCCCATTTCACGCACATCTGCTCTCACTCCATCCTCCCGTCACCCCACTAGGAATAGGGTTCCCCTGGTCCTCACCTATCACCCCACCAGCCTCCGGGTCCAGCATATTATTCTCCGTAACTTCCGCCATCTCCAACGGGATCCCACCACCAAGCACATCTTTCCCTCCCCCCACCCCTGCTTTCCATAGGGATCACTCCCTACACGACTCCCTTGTCCATTCGTCCCCCCATCCCTCCCCACTGATCTCCCTCCTGGCACTTATCCTTGTAAGCGGAACAAGTGCTACACATGCCCTTACACTTCCTCCCTTACCACCATTCAGGGCCCCAGACAGTCCTTCCAGGTGAGGTGACACTTCAGCTGTGAGTCGGCTGGGGTGATATACTGCATCCGGTGCTCCCGATGTGGCCTTCTATATATTGGCGAGACCCCACGCAGACTGGGAGATCATTTCGCTGAACACCTACGCTCTGTCCGCCAGAGAAAGCAGGATCTCCCAGTGGCCACACATTTTAATTCCACATCCCATTCCCATTCTGACATGTCTATCCACGGCCTCCTCTACTGTAAAGATGAAGCCACACTCAGGTTGGAGGAACAACACCTTATATTCCGTCTGGCTAGCCTCCAACCTGATGGCATGAACATTGACTTCTCAAACTTCTGCTAATGCCCCACCTCCCCCTCGTACCCCATCCGTTATTTATTTATATACACACATTCTTTCTCTCTCTCTCTCCTTTTTCTCCCTCTGTCCCTCTGACTATACCCCTTGCCCAACCTCTGGGTTTTCCCCCCCTCCCCCTTTTCCTTCTCCCTGGGCCTCCTGTCCCATGATCCTCTCATATCCCTTTTGCCAATCACCTGTCCAGCTTTTGGCTCCATCCTTCCCCCTCCTGTCTTCTCCTATCATTTTGTATCTCCCTCTCCCCCTCTCAAATCTCTTACTAACTCTTCCTTCAGTTAGTCCTGACGAAGGGTCTCGGCCTGAAATGTCGACTGTACCTCTTCCTAGAGATGCTGCCTGGCCTGCTGCGTTCACCAGCAACTTTGATGTGTGTTGCTTGAATTTCCAGCATCTGCAGAATTCCTGGTGTTTACGAGCTTGATGTCTTGGTGGTGTAAGGGTATTCATTAGTCTCACAGCCTGAGGAAAGAAGTTGTTACCCAGTCTGACAGTCCTTGTTCTGATGCTTCTGTACCTCCTTCCCAATGGTAGTAGGTCAAATGGATTGAGGGATGGATGCTAGCAATCCTCAACAATGCTTTGGGCCTTTCGCATACAATGCTCCAGGCAAATATCACAAATAGGAGGGAGGGAGACCCCAGTGATCCTCTTGGTGGTTTTCATTATCCTCTGTAGGGTCTTGTTGTCCGTTGCCTTGCAGATTTCGTACCACACAATGTTACAGACAGAGTGAACACTCGCAATGGTGCTCCTGTAGAAAGTTAGAATGGGGGCGGGGAGCCTTGCACACCTCAATCTCCTCAGACAGTGTAGACACTGCTGTGCCTTCTTGACTAGTAATGAGGTGTTGTAAGTCCAGGTTAGACCATCCATTATGCACACACCAAGGAACTTTGTGCTCTTCACTCTCTTCACAGCAGAGCCATTGACGTGCAATGTGGAGTGGTCAACCTGTGCCTTCCTGAAGTCCACAATCATCTTTTCTGTCTTGTCCACATCGAGACTCAGGTTGTTGCTCTCACACCATTTGACAAGCCTCTCTACCTCCTCTTTGTATGCCAAATCATCAACCACTGATGTATCATCAA